>NC_081151.1:3253911-3406954 GCF_958295425.1 Solea solea
CCACACTGTGTTTTTCAGGATGTACGTTGCTCTTCTATGAGACCTACGGGAAAGGCTCTTCAGAGCAGGAACTGTCTCCCCGCTACGCTCTCTTGGCCGAGGACAGTATCGTCCAGGCCGTTCCTGAACATCCCAAAAAGGAGAACGTCTTCTGCCTTAGCAACTCCTATGGAGACGTTTACCTCTTTCAGGTAAAACACAACGGCGGGTCGAGTTCTTCGTGTTTAACGTCCTCCTGGAATCCAATGCAAATAAATGAATAAAAAGTTACAGTACATAGTTCCATAGTCCTTCATGTGAGCGAAGCATATGAAATGGCCAATTTCAACCTTTTGAAGGACATGTTGGACATGTTGTGCTTACTGACCTTCATACTGCTACCAAATTCATGCAGAGCCCTGGCTTCTTCCATAGCAACTCCTACACTCAAAATAACAAGCTTCATAGGCTGCACTGGGATATAAAATAGTGACATAGCCCCAGAAGCAAGAGTGGAGAAAATAACCTCTGTGACATAAAGAGATTTGTCTTCACTCACCTTGGTTCAGCATGAGTCATTCTTTAAAAAAAAAAAAAAAAAAAAAAGGGTTCACAACATGTGTTCTGCTTACAAATGAGTCATCCTATAAAGAGGAATATGAGCATGAAATGTCTTTATTGAGAGTGAAAAACTATGTAAGTCTATTATAGTCTGATTGTCTTTTATTGATCCAGCAAAGCCTAAATTGTGATACACGATAGAATAACACAACAATATATATGTATAACAATGAATATTAGCCTTGCTACTTCAAATTAAGACCCTGTCTCTTTGGCCTTTCAGGCCAGCAACCAGACCGACCTGGAGAACTGGGTGACATCCATCCACTCTGCCAGCGCCTCACTGCTGGCTAAGCGTCAGGGGAAGGAGGACACCGTGCGTCTGCTGCGGAGCCAGGTCCGCGGTCTGCTGCAGAAGATCGACATGGATGGAAAGATGAAGAAAATGGCCGAGCTGCAGCTGACCGTAGTCAATGACCCGAAGAACCGCAGGGCTATCGAGAACCAGGTGAGACGATCACACACGTACATGAGTCGCTGAGAATATCGGCGGGGCCCCTGTTGGATTATTTGTTTTATGACTCCTGTGTCATTATGTCTGCGGGGCAAGTAAAGTGGCCTGAATGCATCAGGTCCCCCAAACGCATCACAAGGGGCCCAGGGGAGCAGCTTGCCTCCCCGAGCATCAAAATTGTGATTCCAGATGTTTCCCAGTAATGGTCTCTCAAAACGCATTATCCTCCTCCTCCCTCTCCTTCTCACAGCCTGGGGGAGAATCCAAAGCACCTAACACTGTGCTGTAGCCTACATTGAGAGTATAAAAAGCCCATAACCTGTAGCTTTGCCAGAAAACAAATACTTTAACAAGAAACAAGTGGTTGTTGTGGAATTGTGGGAAAAGCAGGCTGCACCTCAGGTAGTCTGAGACTATAAGAGTCTGTTAAATGTGATGCCAGTGGCCCGTGGTCCATGCACCCTTACTTGCATTTCAGTGCTAGAAAGGGGAGAAGAGTAACACTCTCCATATCAGTAGTGCTGTTGTTTGGTCTTGCGTTAAAACACCTCGAGTGGAGATGTCACTGCCTGCCTACGAGACCCGACCGTGAGCCTGGATCTGTTTCCATTTAGCCAGTTCTGCCAGTTCAGAGCAGACGAAGAGACAGACGGGATTGGAGTCAATGATAGGGTCAGAGGGGTACGGGACAAGACTCTGGTGCAGGCGCCCAGAGGCTGATGATAGATTTAAGGTTGCGGTGGGGTTGTCTCGCACCAACAGGGCACTACTTTGATGTTCCCACCCACCCCTCCACCCATGTCTACTGAAATCAGTGCCAGCTGACCTCTTTTGAAGTCTCTTTACACACACACACACATATACACTGCGATCAAGTTGCATTGAAAGACTTATTATACATTAGAGCTTTTACCGAGAGCATGGAGCAGATGTTAAAGAGGGGGGGAACAAGCAAAGATGAGAATCTGCTGAAAGATGGGCTCGTATCTGCCGAGGTTAATCGCTCTGAGATTGATGTAAATCAGAAGTGCACAGAGGCCAGATGGGTCTGAACGTGCCTTGCTTTTCACCGATATTGGGTGGTTGTCTTATTGCACTGAAAGAGTTCTGCCTCTCTTATAAAGCACTGAACTACATAAACCCAAAATCCCATTCGTCAGTGATACACCCTGGCGTGAATCATCAAATTGAATTTTCTGCCGCAGACTATTTTAGATATCTGACGTTTTTCCACAAACACATCCAGATTACGTGTGAATCACGCGCTTGGATCCTCTGGAATAGTTGTACATAGATGTGTGGTTTTTTTGGTTTTGTCTTTGCTTGTGAAGAAAGAGCTGATGCACTTGGTGATACCTCGCTCCTGTGTATAAAATGAGCCAAATATAGCAGGATCACAGGGTTTTAAGTAGGAGGTCTTTGAGTAACACCAAGAATTAGACCCGTCTGAGTGAAAATGTGAAGGGAATACACTTTTGTCACTTTACTAATAAAGAGATGAGAACACAGGCACCACAGTCATCCGTGTCTCTGTGATAAATCATTAGCTTTGGCGGGTCATGTTCATTGACTCTGTATGTAACCTTTATTCAAAATGATTGACCTTTTTTAAGTAGTTTTGTCGTATTTTATGTAAATTTGAGGTGAGTTAACTATAGTTGACTCCCCTATAATCCATTGAGACTGTGGCACTTCCTTACTCAGGGGCACAGACGCCAACAGTGAATATTATTGGATAATACCAAACGCTACGGTAGCACAAGAAGCAAAGGAGTCCTCAAATTATCAGTCTCTCTCTGTAATGGCCTTACTTCGCCTCTATTCACATCTAGAGCTAGAGCCAATAATAACCAAGGAAAGCTGCTGATCATAAAAGATCAAGTAGAGTCTGAGCTGTGAAACCATTTAATGTATGGAACAAGGGTGTGATTCCTTTTCAAACGTTAAAAGTGTTGGAGCAGCTGGTAGAAAATAACGTTCTACCAAAGGACACAACTCTAAAAAAGTTCAGTGCTTCTCTGATTTTAACTGCACTGGTTTCTTAGAGATAAAAATCTGCCGAATTAATCCCTCACTCCTCAATTATTAAACGCCAGAACACAAGGTCATTTGTATCCAGAATGTGAGCAGACCTCACAGTCAGGAAAGCGTCACTGTCTTCGTTAACCAACGCCGCTGCTACATACAGGGAGCCATTTTCACAGTGTTTAAGCACATCACAAAGCTCAGTTTGGTCCCGTGGCGATCGCTGCGCAAGGTCTTTTTGTTTAAGATGTTAGACTTTGTTTCGAGTCAGGGGTTCGTAAAACGCCGCTAACCCGCCCCCCGTCCCTCCTCGGCTCTGCTCCTCGTCCTAAAGAACGCCATTAATGTGAACGTGACCTAATGGGACGACGCCATAGGGTGTGTTATTGTGAATGAACTCGCAGCGCAGACGAGACCTATTAAAGTCAGTTGTTATAGAGGGTTGTTTAACTTGAGTGTTCTCATTAAAACAAGTCTCCAGCCAGCAGCATAAGCACCTTCTCATAGCTTACATAGTGCGCACAGGGATGGGGAGGGCAACTGTAAATTGTGTGTGTGTACTTGTAGGTTGTGTGTGGAGCAGAGTTTTTAACGGGTGGTCTGTGCAACATCGCAATCCTCTCTAGACTTACATAAAAATGGGCATTTAGATTTACTGCGCACATACTTGCTCAATACGCAGTCACCCCTCACTACCAAACCTCCCCCAATTCATGCCCTCACCCTTTTCCCAACATCTGCAAGCAATTGCATCTTGATGGAAAGCACTCAACTGACCCCGGATCTCTCTCTTTGACTCCCCCGTTTTCCCCCCTCCTCCCTTTCTAAAGCCATTACCTAGCCCTGAACAGTCTCTATTCTTGGTGACCAGCAGATTTATTGTGACTCTGTATAACATTCTTTTTATATATATAATATTTCTTCAGATCCAGCAGTGGGAGCAGAATCTGGAGAGGTTTAATATGGACCTCTTCAGGATGCGCTGCTACCTGGCCAGTCTTCAGGGCGGAGAGCTGCCCAACCCAAAGAGCCTGCTCGCTATTGCCAGCCGCCCCACCAAGAGCACTCTGGGACGCCTGGGGATCTTCTCCGTCTCCTCCTTCCACGCACTGGTGAGGAACCCCGGGATGAATATAACAAATCAGAGAACAGACCAAGTTTGTCTTGCTTGGTTTTTCTAGAGATGTTCCTTTACTTCGAACAATAACCTTGCAAACCTTCCAATCACTCTAAAACCAAAAATTAATACTTAAGAAGAACCTACAGTAATTTAGATGGTTTGTGATCATAGTCCTGATATTGTGAAATCTGTTCAGATCTGTTCCAGAGATGAAGCCACACTCAGGAGGCGCTCCTTCTCCCTGACCTGTAGACAGCGCAAGAGAGGTCTCTTCTCTTCGCTCAAAGGCCTCGACAACCTCACAAAACGAGGCCGGGACAAGAGGCCGTCTGTATCGCAGGTACATATAATATATTTGTTTTTTATTTCATACGTTTCAACCTTTTGACTCGGAATCTCATACACAACTTCAAGTATGTAAAACATTGCTGTAAAAACAGCAGTGCTGTTGGTGTTTTCTTTGTAATCAAACACACTGCAGATTTCTTGCCTTAGGCTAAAACTATGCAGCGCTCTGTAGCTTCATCTAAGATGTTGGTGCCCTTTGCTGCTATTTTCTTTTCACAAAAATTACCATGTTCTCTCTGTCATTTTCTGCCTGAAACAAAAAAGCAACAAAAAAGGAATGTGTGACTTGTAACAAGCCCATGGGGAGGCACTCGCATTATAAAACCGATGTGGTTGTAAGATGAAAGGCTGCATAACAAACGACACTCGTTTCTGTGTTTGTCTAAAGCCTGAACGCAGCTCTTAGACCTCGGGGTGACACTAATCTCATTTGAATTCCACAGTAACACAACTCTTCAGGTCGTCCGGATTAGTTAATTGCTATTGTACGATCACCCTCCTCATTCAGCGTCGAGTAGGGGACGCGGTGGTGTGGTTTGGCTTGGTACAGTGCAGTACATATTTCCATTAGGAAACCATACATCCTTTATCCTCCAACGGAGGGCCGCTGTGCCAATCCCAGCTGACATAGGGCGATAGGCGGGGTATACCTTGGACACTTCCCCAGTCCATTGCATGGACACAGAGACAAACACCCATTCACTCTTACTCTTACAATTCAGAGTGTCAAATTTACCTCATATTGGTAACTGTTCCATTCTTTACCCATGTTTTTGGACTGTGGGAGGAAGCTGGATATCCCGGAGAAGGCCCTTGTTCCAACTGGGGCTCGAACCCCAGGTCTTCTTGCTGCAAAGGCAAGAGTGCTAACCACTACACCAACTGTGTGACCCATTAGGAAACCAATAGTACCAAAATAACCGCCCCCAACCGTTCCATTCTTTGTTACCCTTTCCTTGGGTGTACCAAAGTGAAATGGTTGGGGGTATGGTTAGACCGGCTCCACCCGTGACAATCGGCTGATTGGGCGATGTCACTCCCTCTTGATTGGTGTAAATATTCAATGGAAGTCGAGGCAAACGCCCCCCAGTTTATTGTTATACCAAAAATTATTGTCTGTTGTGTCGCATCCAATGTCGTTGTTCGGCACGATGTCACGCTTCCAAGAAAACTGTGCTGTTCTCAGACGAAACGCAAGCCTGACCCAGGGCTTAACCTTCCTAAACCGTACCATTCTGTACCAAACCGCATTCATGAGCAGGTTCACCGTGCATGTGTGATGGTGCAGAGAAAAGCTGAACACCCTCGGTGCATATTCTGAACATTTGTTAGTCAAACAACCTGAAAACATGTCGTTTTATTGCTTACTCACATGTACAGTGTCTGACATGAAGGCAAGCATATTCTCATAGTCACATGCTGCTTATAGCACATTTTGCCCCCCCCCCTAAGGATAGTTTATTAATTAGATGCACATAAGCTCTCAACATCCTCCCCCCCTCTGCTTCGTGGTATGCTTGAGTGCAAACCTCCCATCATTGTAAACAACGGGGAGCATTCTTTACCCATACGCGGAGGGGGGGGGATCTGAAAATCCTCTTAGGTTAGTAATTAGACCCATGTAGTCTATTTATTTATTTACAGAAATCCACCTCTCCTGTACACTAAAGGTATGGCTTGAGGGAATGCTTTTCTCTTTGGTGGTCTATTTTAAGAATTGCTGCAGGAAATGCTCATTTGTGCACCAAGTCTTTTATGGACCTCTGTTCATTAGCGTGCGACTACAGGAAGTGAGAAGGAGCATGGTTTTGATCAACAGTCCCTTTTCGCAGTGATATCGTGTTGTTTATCCCAGTCGCGTTCTTTAACAAAATGTCCCCCCCCACCCCCCCGTCCCGTTCCACCTGCGCTCATCCAGTTCATCCACGCCACCTCCTGCTTTGTGATATTTATGTTGTGTGTGTGTGTGTGTTGTTATTTTTCTGGGGAAGTCCAGCCTGCCCGGCCTAATGAGGCTCAGTTACACTTCACAGCGCAGGAGGCGAAGAGGTGGCGCTGCAGCTCACACATGAATTATTAAAAGCCATATGTGGTAGATGGCATTCTCCACTCTTTCCCCTCGGCCCTGCAGTCATCGGCAGATGGTCGGTGTAAAGACTTTTAAATAATAAACAGCCTCTTTTTCTTTTCTTTTTTTACCTTTTTCCCCCCCTCGTCTTTGCTGTTTTTAGTGCATGGTCTTTCTTGTCTCTCCCTCTGCACATGGAGGCAAATAAGGAATATTTACTGGCTGTTGGTGATTTTCAGGAGTGCTGGGTTTTCCCCGGACATGTGCTGTTTTTGTGTTTGTGTTTGAGTGAGCCTGTCAGTTTCACTTTTCTTGTTGCTCTTTGTGAGAGATGTAGCCTTGGCCGTTTTTGAAAGATGACATCAGCTCCTTGGCGGGACATGTTTGCCGGAGCGGGATTTGGACGGTGAGGCCGTCCCACGAGCCAAACTTTTGTCCACGGACTTAATCTGTTGTTACCTTCTCAGGTTCTCAGACTGTGTTTTTCCTCCAAAGATCTCTCCCTCCACAAATCCACTGTGTTTTAGCTTCTTTATTTCCCTGTACATTTTATCTCTTAAGCCCAGAGATTCATCCCAATCTCTTCCCCATGTTCTCTCATTTTGTCTTCTCCTAACTCCTCTTTCTGACCCCCCCCCCCAGTTCTCAGAGCATAAACATCAGAGCGTTACCCGCCGGTCTTTCTCTCTCTCTTTCTTTCTTTCTCCCACAGTTTCCAAACTGACTCATCTGTGTTGACTAAACCTAAATCCCATTTACCACCGCGATGCTGCTCTTGACAACAAGTCATGCCTCCCCCCTCCCCCCCTCACTCCCCAATTTCCTCCCCTCTCCCCTCTCATCTCTCCTCCGTATTAGCAGTGCTATGTATACAGTAAAAGACTGGCCCAGCAGGCTGTGGGAAGTAGGCCAGAAAGGTCTGAGGATTTGTGGGAGAGTTTGTGGCGCTTTCTAAAAATAGCCGGTTACAGTGAAGCAGCACCGTTTACAGCCACTTTATAATGTGTTTGTGTTGGTGAGGTAGAGTTATAGTCTGCTGATTAACACTCGCGCAAGGACATTACCATTAGAAAGAAGTGTAATGTGTCGAGCCACCAGGGGGCGACACTGCTGGTTGCAAAACTGGGTTTGAATGTCAGTGCAATGTCTGTTAGATCCTCAACATATCATTTTAGATGAAACATCTCATTCTACACACTGAGAGGAACATCTTTGTTTCTCACAGATGTGCACCAGTATCACATGGTAATCATTTTAAATATGTTTTTTGAATGAAAATGAGAAGAATGATGTAAGAACTTCCATTCCCTTTGACATCGCAGATATTCATTGAAAATCGTTCAGCCCTACAACATTTAGGTCGTTTTAAAGTAGTTAATGTCTCAATCGTTCGTTCAAGGTCTTCTTCAATTGAGTATTTTGTCAAATTTATAAATTCTGTTCCCATAATAGAAGAAATTGGATGATGAAGCGTGACCCATGATTGGATACCATATGTTTGACAGGCGATACCTACCACCTTTCATGCAATTGGTGCCTGGATACAGGTGACATTTGTATCCACAGTGTTATTTTTATTTTATATGTGGCGTTAAAAGAGGACATTTTTGCAAGAAATTCAGCTTCAATTCAGTCACGGCAAAAAAAGGAACACCGGTGACATTGTGTCAGGATCTTTATTTTAGAACAAAAATGCTCCATTTCTGTCAGCAGCTGTGCCACCGATCACAATCCGCCCTGTCCAGTGACAAAGTATCTCAGCAAAACCTGATAACTGCAGCCATTTTGGACGAGGACTGGAAGTTACACCCTGACATAATGGATAAGTTCCTGTCACCACTGCGTTATAGAGTTGTTCAAACCTGCAGAGTCACCTCCAACTCCCGAGGGTTTAGCCAGACACAGAATCCTTTTAGAATCTCAAGGCAGGGAGAGGAGGAGGAGGAGGAGGAGGAGGTGGAGAGGACGATTGAGCGGATCAAGAAGTGAAAGATTTTCCTCTCTGTGGGGTGAATTATGAGATTTTGAGGCGAGAAGAGTTTGTCCTCTCCTTATCTGTTGCGGGACGACTTCCCTCCCTTTCATCTGCATGCAAAACAAAAACCACTTTGCGTCCACACATACACACACACTCACTACTGTTGCTTCAAAAGCGACAGCCTCTGTGTGGAATCAGTATCAAAGCACTGCTCTCGCCACACGTAGTTTTTAATTAACTATGTAATAGCTCCATAAACTACTAAATATTGTGTTGCCTGAGCAGCTGGGCACCTAATTGCCGGTGAGACGATCTCTTATCTATAGTTTCTGTTCCTTGATTTCAGATCTTTGAGGGCGACGCAGGAGGTCAAACATATGCGCTGCCTCCTCGGAACACTGAGGTAGGTCACAGCTTTCACTACCTTTGTCTGTACATTAAGATCATATATATATATATATATACATTTAAAAAAAAGAACTCTACAACCATCTGTCTCAGTGGCACAGACCACTTTATGTGCTGCTGAAATATCAGTTTCATTGTGAAATAGCCGTAGCTGAAACGGGTCAGCTGTTGCCCTGACCTTGGCCGTCTCTCATGGCTTTGACAGTGCGCTGTGTAAAGACTATTTGTCCAGGATCAAAGCAGAGATTCTTTCCATGTAGATGTGCAGGCTTCTGCAAGATAAACAGGCAAGAGGTTTTATTTTTTTTCTACATCAGTGGGACCTTGTTTTTACACCCTGTTGTGAACAAGAGTCCACACACACTGTGAATAAGTCAGTGGAGGTCCAAGGTGTTTGGACGTGTGTGTGAATTCCTGCTCATGTGACCAGCGAGACATTGGATCCGCGGCGTTTACAGCTCATTGGAGTGTTTACGCGTTCATCGAAGATGTGTGAAACACTGCTGAAAGCTTTACCTCCAAACAATGCTGCTGTCCTGATGTCTTTGTCCTCTTGGGTCATCTCCTATTTCAGCAGCTGGACAGTAACAACTGTGCTGGTGGGGTTATGGTGGGTACTGCCCTTTCAAGATAGTTGAGTCATATTAAATGACGTTGTTGTCTCCTAAAACCACTTCTTCCCAACGGACAGAGCCGTGCTAACACTTCCCCTCTTTCTACTCATTATGAAAAGCGAAGCATCAGCTGGAAGCATCTTCAATGTGAAAAGGAAGCTAGAAAATGTTAATTTACATATAATAATTTATTTATAGCTACCATTTATCCTTTTAAAATGTAATCTTACCAAAAAACCGCGCTGGAGGAAAAAGATGTCGCTGACAGATGAGCATAATGGACACTTTTAGCCGGAGCGGGAACGGGAGTGTTATGAAGACCACTGTTCCACAGGATGCAGTGATTCATCGTGTGAGCGTGTGGTGAATGTGGCGTGTGTTGAAACTGCGCTCATTAAGGGTTTAGAAACTCAGAGGAGGAAATGGTTTGGGGAAACAATAAAGGCCTTCATTGGGTCCGTGATTTAATTTAGCTTTAAATGTAGTGGCTTCCCATCGGCTCAGTGTGCGGATCTTCCCTGATGTTTTTGATAAGAGTGTGAAAAACAGCCTGTCACAAGGGTTCCCATTTTGATTTAATGTTTTTGAAGTAAGAAAACAGAGAGAGAACGAGGTTAACACGAGGTTAACTCGATTGCTCTATTGATTTTTTTTGCCGACACATACGTTTTCCCACTTCTGTCTTGATGATGACATTTCACCCCGCTGCACTTCCTGCATCACAAATCCTGTGAATTGCTCTAATAAGCAGTCATCTTCCTCTAATCTTTCAGGTGTGTGCCCTGGCTTTGTTGTGTAGCGTGTGTGTGACTGTCCACGTGTGTTTGTGTTCCGTTTGTGTGCTAACACTGAAGCTGTAGGTTGTGACTGAGAATAAACGTCTTTACGGGCCGTCATTACAGCAGCTGCCTTTGCCTCCGTATGAAGGTTAAAACCAAGGTCACACTGAGCGACTTGGTTTTTCCCTTTCTCACATTCTCCAGCTTCCTGCTCCTTATGTAAGCAGCAGAGAGACTGAGTGTGTTTCAACGGCTAAAATTGTTACCTGAACAACAATTTTACTAACTTAATGCTGCATGCTCCCCTGTCTGCTTCTGTTGAGGTTATTTATTTATTTATTTATTTATTTATTAGGAAACCCCTTAGCTCGCCTTCCTGGGATCCACCTTAAAAACAATACTATAATTAGACTTTGAAACCATAGAAGTACCACAGAAAAAACACAATACATTAAATAGTAATGAAAAACATACAGTCATAATAAGTTTATTCCATTAGAGCATATGTGTCAAACTGGTGGCCCTCCAATCGATTACATGTGGCCCCCCCCGGCCCGCCCACCACTGTACGAGGTGATGGAATAGAGACAGAATATAAGACTAAATGTACTTGCCGGCAATATTTTTATAATAGTAATATGACATTCGGTTGTAATCATTGCTTTATTAAATGTATTACACTCAACATTAAAATTACATATATTTAAGCTGTTTTAATCACAATTATCCTCGTCATTATTTGCTAACTCCGTTTTTGTGCATCATGAATATGTTTTTTTATGAATCATTTTCTATCAAAACAAGCCCTTTGACTTTGCAATTCTGTCTAATATCATAATGAATATCTAATATTGCCCACCGGCTACTAAATAGTTGTTTTTTTCCTCTATGTCGGCCCCCGCTTGACCAGACTAGATGCTCATTGGCCCCCAGGTCACTTGAGTTTGACACCCTTGCATTAGAGGGTTATGGTAATATTTTACTGGCTCTGGGTCTCCACCCTGCCGTCCACACCCCTGACACACTGATCCTCTTCATGTGTCACCACACTCCACTGCCCTCTAATACACATCTCCACTATGACTCTAAACTCACTGCCCTGGAACAGACACATAGTAGCCAGTCTGGGTGGCCATTATTGTCACCTTGTCTCTCTGTGTGTGTGTGTGTGAGAAGAGATGTGTATCACAGCAGTGGAAAGAGGAACCGTATTACGTATTAATACTATTTTAATGGGTGTAATAGAAGAAAATTGACTCTAATTATTTTCCTACTTCCTCTTCACTGTCACTATATCTATCTAAGGCGGTGCTGTCATATTTGTGTTGCCCGGTTGCTAAGTGGAACAGAAAAGGTTGCGTCGGTGCAGCGGCCACTAAACCGTCAGTAGCTTTCGCATGTGCCATCTTTAGAAGCTCCAGGGTGGAGGTCGTCTGCCTCGGAAAGGATTTCCACACTAGAGAGAGGGGAGGAAAAAACTGAACTTTTTCCGGGGCTGCATGCAAACATAAATAGCGTACGCACTCACCACACAGAGCACTTGTTGAAGTCCAGCGCGTGCCTGGGCTGTGCTCCTGGCAGCCGCTCACGGAACGTTGGCCAGGCAACCGTCGGCCCGTCACAGCCCTCTCTGACCATGAATGACTGCATAGTGTTAGTCAGCTGCAGCTCGGGTCAGCGCGAGCGACCAAATCATCTTACTTTTCCAGTCATGGCACATTGCCGGGGTACAAACACGACTCTTATGCAACCCGGTTGCCATGACATCTTGTTTTTTTAATTTCTTATTTTGTAAGCATGACTTCACGTCCCAGAGGAGGAGAAAGGTGGACGGTGAAGTGGCACCTTGTGTTCTACCGTCACCGTCAGTTTGTGGGAAACGTTTTCGGTCAGAAACAGTGGTGACCTTTATGTCCGCAGTGACTCTTGAAGCGGACGAGTCGAGGGAATGTTTGCATGAAAAATGAGGCAAACGTCTGTCTGCTTGCCAGTGTTTGTCTGAGTTTAGACTGCTGCTTGTGTCTGTTTTTGTTTGTGGAGCAAACTGGGGCTGTGAATCAGAGGCATTAGCTTAGGTGATTCATTAAGAGCAAGCATTCAGCTTCTGGAAAAAAAACACCCAGAAATCCCCCCCCCACCCAGCCCTAAACTTGAATAGTTCCTCAGAAATGAGGGTTCTGCCTCATTAGGATGAGGTTTTAGTCTCCATGAGGGCTACTGGTCCTGACAAGGTCAGCGTTTATGCCAGAAAAGGTCCTAAAGAGGCAGCACAACACACAGACAAAAAGCCCCTGACACACACCACTCATATTTTTTACGATCCCCCATAATGCTTTGCTTTATTCCCAGACCCATTCACTAAAGCATTTATTTCTGCAATTATTCCCCTCGGTCCCATATCTCATTTTATAATTTCTGTCCATGTCTGAACTCGAGCATCACTGGCGTTTTCACTACATTTGGTGTGATGATGGAGCTTTTCCTCATCATCTGTGCTCTTGATGGTTGTGGTCTGTTGCTGCGCTGTGGCCTATCCCACAGCCCCACAACGCACCAGTGGGGCTTTTCCCTCCAGAGACACACAGTCGCAACCAAAAACCCCCAAATAGCTGCCTGTGAGGCCGAGCGGTGGCCTTAATACACCATGTGAAACCCCACTGTTAATGCCACCAACAGATAGTTACCTCCTGTTTGACTGATTTTTTTTTTTTTTTTAAATAAATTGACCTTAAACATTACTGGAGTCAAAATTGTGCTTGTGGCTTTTCAAATCAAATCAGGCCCAGAGAAGTGCACAGATATCATCTGGACGTCTAGACCTCTTGCCAGCGTACACGGTCATTACAATGACGATTATGTGCAGCAACTGCCGTCGATGTTGTCAAATGAATTTCTGAAAAGGCTAATTGTATGACATCTTTGCTTTGCTGCTTGATCCAAAGCCAAGCATTTAGGCTAATGGAACTCTATTGATTTGTGTGCCGTTACTTCAACTCTCTTCTGCTCTCGTTCTTTCATCCACTGCCCACTTCTCTGTTGATCTTCTTCTCCTTTTTCTCTTTTCCTCTCTATACTCCACCCCATTGCTGCACTTATCCTCGCTCCCGTAGCTCATGTCTCGTTCTTTACTTTGTTTCCTCTCCCACAGAGGCTCGATGTGCTCAACAGTATTTACTCCATGTCGCCCCCCGAGGGAGGTGCATGGGACAGCGCCAGTTGTGCCACAGATGTCACGCTGTCATGCGTCTTCATGCCAGACGGCCTGACAGTCCGGGTTCCCCTCAGAAGAGAGCAGTCAGCCTCCGACCTTCTCTCCGCGGCGTGCAAGGTAGCAAAAAACATTCTTGTACAGCATTCTTAGGTAGGACACCCATCAACTAGCACCTAACCCTGACCATAACTAGCATAACTAAATGTCTAATCATGACCCTTAATCCACCGCCACCACCGTATTCATGAGGATATTTCACAAAAGTAAAAGTGCTTCACAATAATAGCATATTCATGATGTGAAATAAATATTTTAATGTCAAAAACGGAGCAATAAATCTAAACTGAAGTGAATAATAACATTATTGACTTGAATAAAAACACCAAACAATCTTATGTATACAGTACATACAGTACATGTACTTTAATGTTGAATATTATACATTTAATCACGTGATAATTAAAACTGAATGTCTTATTATTCCTATTATAAAAAAAATACTATAAAGTATTTAGCATTATATTCACACTGCCCATGTTCTCATTATAACATGATATTGTAGTTGTGGGCCACATGTAACTGATTCGGCGGCCGCATGTGGCCCGCGGACTGCCAGTTTGACACCTCTGTTTTAAGGTGTGACAGAACATGAGGACAAATTTTCCTCACTTTCAAAGAATTTCCTGCAGTTTATTTTTTGTATATGTACTGTGTATATTTATTTATTTATATATATATATATATATATATATATATATATATATATATATATATATATATATAACACACACACACTTATTTCATACTTACTGTATTGCAACATATCGTGTGATCACATCTGAATACAAAGCTGGACAATGTTGATGTTAGTGATACAAAGTTAATGTTCTACAAATTTCCAGTGACAGAAGGTGTTAGTAGTGTTGTGTCCCTTTCTCACACACACACACACACACACACACACACACACACACACATACATACAACCCACTCACAAACACCATACATGTTGTCCCTCGAGTAAGGCTTTTTGAATTAAATTTTTCGCTCACCACAAATGTGTTATCGTTGCGTGTAAAGTCACTGAATAATTCACGCTTTGGCCACGCAGCAGCTGTCGCACTAAGTGCAAGTGCATTAAAATATACTAGAGGATTTTTTTTTGTGCACGCACACTGATGATGAACACTGACGGACTCGTTTTGTAAACAGGTGAAACGTCTGGACCCGAGTGTGCACTGCCTGCGACGGCACAGACGCGTGGGTCAGGACGTGGAGGTTGGATTCGTGGCACCTGGAGAGCTCCTCAGCGATCTGGTAAATGTGTACACTCACACATGGATCCAGCTTTTGCGCTCATTGTCTCTAAACTTGATTTAATTGAATGTGTGTTGATGTGTTTGCTGTCGTCTTGTAGGTCAATGAACAGTTGGAGGTTTTCCCAGCGAATGTGTTTACGCTGCACATGAACAGGCCGAGCAGCACTGGGGACTTTGGTGAGTCTTGTTGGATAGAGTTTGTAATTATCTGTTTACCTCTCTCTTTCGCTCTTGTGTTTACGTGTGCGTTTGCATCCGTGCAGGATTTGCAGTCACAGGACACATCGACAGCCAGAAGAACAGCCGCATCTTTGTCAGCGAGGTGCTTCCCGAGGGACTCGCCTTTGACGGAGGTGCGCGCTGAGTTCAAAGCGAAACAGAAATAACTGTTAACACGATTATTACGAGCGCTCCATTTTCTGAACTGCGTGTTTATGTCGTCAGGTTTGCGCCCAGGCGACGAGATCCTGACGTTAAACGGCCGCTGTGTGTCCGGCCTGGACCTGGCGCTCATGCAGTCGCTGTTTGCGGAACAGTCCCTGCACCTGAGCCTGAGGCGGGACGGCGCGCGGCTGCCCAGCGTGGCTCCGACCTCCGACCACCCGGCGGTGCCGCCTCAGGAAGTTCGCAGCAAGCACCAACGAGCCAAGTCCTCCTCAGGTGCTTAAATCCAAATGATGCAAAATCGTGCACTTAAATAAAAACTCCTCATCAAACGTGTAGACTGTGCTTTTACAGAGGGATTTAAAACATAGCGGTGACACGACAGAAGTTAAAGTTAAAAGTTCAATGCTTCCCTTTTGTGTTACAGAGAAAAGGAAACATAGACGCTTCTGTGAAATACAGCAACGTAACACACCCTTGAGGGTAGCAGCCTCAGTTTGTCAAAACATGAATAGTTTCCTATGTAAGCAAGCTGCTTTTATTTTTGTTTGGTGTGATGCTCCAGAACAGATGACGGTTTTTGAACGTATACTGTAAATTTATCAGGTATTTAGTTGACAAATTTAATGTGAAAATAGGTCATTTTGTAATTTTGTCACACCCCAACTGCAACAAGCCACACCACTACTTCCCCAAAAGATGAAGTTGTGTGCAGCTGTGTGCGTCCTCGAGGCGAGGCGGCGACAGCGAGTCTATGGGCTGCGGAAAGACTCGTACGCCTTCTGTGATAGTGAAGTGTTATTTCAGCTTGGTTCAGTGTCGCTGTCGGAGTTTCAACAGTACAGTTTGTCACCTAACGAGCAGCCGATGGAGTAGTTGGTTTCAGTGAATGTCTTAAGGTAAGAAAACAGTCAAATAATGAGGTTTGTCGTGTGTAAAAGTTAATTTAATGTGTTTTATCGCTGTGTTAGCTGAGTGACTTGCAGATTGTCACACAGGATGTTGTGGGTTCTTTATTCTCTCTCTGTTTCACCAGATGACAGATGTGTTTTTATTGAAAGAAATATACCAAACTTGACTCTACTGAACATTTGAGGGCTTTTATTTATTTGTATTTATTTAATTGCTTCACATAAACAAAAGAGACAAAACAAACAAAAGAGACGGTGTCATTTTAACGATACTAATTCATTAGGGCTTTTTCCTCCAGCAGCCATAATTGGAGACAAAGGGATTTTGAAAGGTCTCATTATAGTTAGTGGTGTAATCAAAGCTCCTGCACTCCCCTTCTCTGTCTCTAGAGGGCGTTTTATCCAAGGAAGGCTGATTAGGAGGCTGGGAGGCAAAAGCCGACAGTGGGGAATTAACACTTGTTTGTGACATACATGACAAAAAAAACAAAAGGTTTCATGGTTGTGTTCCTAGAAGGACGCAGATGACTAGATATCTTTAGACATTTGGTTGACTGAGTTTGCCAGCTTTTATTTTTTTATAAAGAAGAGGCTCATCTCCACAGGAGGTCCAGAAGTTCTCCTTTGTTTCCCTGCTGTCACATTGGCCTGCCTCCCAGGCTTCAACCAGGAATAGTCGTTTGGTGTGCCAGTTACTGGAGAATTTGTCCTCAGAGACTTTTTCAGGGATTTTTAATGAGATGTGGTTAAAATTAGACAATTATTTCATCATTTCTGGACGGTTTAAGTGCATATTTATATTTTCCAGACACATTTGATATTTTAATCTTATTTTTGTCTTTGGAAAGCTAAATGCTAATGCCATTTGCCAATTTCTATGTGACTGGCAGGTGTTAAACAGGATGTGCAGTGTAGTCGGCTCACACACACACACACACACATACACACATAGAGTACATGCTCAGAAAGAGATGTTAAAGCATTTTTTTTTTCTCTTTCCAGACGTGTGCAGTGCAGCTGATGGTGTTGGGTCGCCGTGCGTAGGACTGGAGAATGGTCACTCCCTCTGCATTCACAGGCCTGTGCAGCACAGCAAGGTAGGAGGGGGTTGTGTGTGTCTTATATATGTGTGTGTGTGTGGCTGCCGTGGGCCTGTCAGAGACCCGACTGGCACCAATCCTTAGCATTACCATAATTAGTATATTCTATCATAGCCACCGGTATAAACACAGCTTATTACTGTCGTGCAGACATGGTCCAGACTGAGAGGAGACGCTGGCTAACATTCACACACACACACATACATGCTGAAGAAGACATGCATCCCCACAGGCCGCTCTGTTGTCATCCTCGCCATCACTCAAAACACGCGTCTCCATCATAACACTAAAAAGCTGATGAGGATGTCTTCACACGTTCCTGTCCCGTCTCTGCTGTGGTCTTGTTCTCCTTTTTATAAGTATGCCACACACTGTAGGTGTGTCTCTCACGACTTACAGCAAATAGAACAGTGATTTATGTCCTTCCTATTTGTTGAATCGCCGCTGGGAATCAAACTTCACAGATGCTGTTATAACAGATGTAACACAAGAAGATGGAGGAGTAATAAATTATGCCAAGTCACCTTGAAAAATAAGACGCGGAACGACGCACAGGAACAAATGCATCTGCATCGGTCGGCTGATAATGTGCTGCAAATGTCTGTTGGTTGTCATCGACCGCGTTGTGCCCGTTTGGCACACTTGGACAGAGCCGCTCGTTATGTGATATGAGCGACATGAAAAAGAGGGTAATAGGCGGCGGCGGCGGCGGTGGTGGTGGTGGTGTTGAGCTCATTTCAGATGGTGATTCATTGATTGCAAATCCAGGCCAAACTTAGCGTAGCAATCGTTGCTAAATGCCGTGGCTTTATTCTAATCGCCCGTGTCAGAGGATGCCACGTAGTCTTTGACCTGAGGTCAGCCGGGAGGTGGAGTGTCGAGGACGACGTGCTCTCTTCTCTGTCTTTATTTTGGCTGCATTTGTCTCTCTTTTTTTGTTTGCCCGGTGACATGAGTCAGTCCCACTGCACTGCACCACTGCTGCACATCTCCCTCTTGTTACTATTTCACTGAGGAATGAATGGAAGAAAGAGGAGGAGGAGGAGGAGGAGGGGAAAAAAATGACCCCCTCCTTCTACATCAGGAAGAGCCAGCCACTGTGAAGGCAGCTGAAGGAAAAAAAGAAAAACAGAGGGTGAGATAGTGGTGGTTAATCAGATTTTTGCAGTGATGAAATGAATTTAATCACAGCCGGGTCATCGGTTTGTTCTCCGGGCCGTGGAGAAAATGAATCCAGTCACTAGGTAGAAAATCAGCCACGTATCAGCATGTACAGGTGCACACGTGCATGCAGATGGCGTCGTGGAAGTCAATAGAGATGGATGGGGAGGGGAGAGGAGTCATTTCAAGCTTCTTGTCACACCTTGTAATCGGCCGCTTCACTACAGTGACTGTCTTTTGATTAATTGGTCCATTGCGTTCCAATTTGTGTTTACTACACAGGAGAGATTTGTGTGTGTGTGTGTGTGGGGGGGGGTTTACCTGGCACAGTTGACGATGCTGTTTACCATCTCATCTGTGCTGCCACTGAGGGAGTTTGCCTTATTGATGACATTTGGCTATAGAGCGACCATTGCAGTAATTGGGTTAGCACAATGTTCCGGTACCTTTATGAGCTCAGCCAATCGATTACAGAAATCAACAGAATTGGTCGTGGATAACTCTCTCCAGGCACCAGAAATTCAACTGATTGGACACAATGTGCATTTGTTTTCATTTGTTTAATGTGGATGGTGGTGTTTGCATGTGGTTTATAGTGCATTGAAATGTGTCTTAAGGGCTCTTTCATCATAATTCACTATCCACCCCTGAGATTTTTGTTGATTATTTATGGGCCAACATGCCAAAAATCGACTGAATTCAGCTTCTCTAACATTTCTTTTGATATTCAATGAAATTAAACTAAACTTTAAAATGTTAGGCTACATTTTTGAACCTTTGGTTTGTCTTTGATTTCATATAAAGCTGAAAGCATGTGTCAATTAATAATAAAAAAAACAGACATATTGTAAGCAGCTTGTCAAATTCAGATGTTTAATTTTTTTTCTTCTTTTTTTGCCATAAAGGGAGAAGCCGAAAGAAAAAGTAGTAAAGTGAACATATGGTTGGCTTTGTGACACCGTGGGTGTTTTATTTTACAATGATAAAAATAATAAAACTTTGTGTTATTGTAATGTTGTGGAACCTATTAATTATCTATCTAATGATGTGTAATTGCTCGGTGGATGACAGCCATGCTAACTTTACTTTATATTACATTGTGAACCACATATTAAACTTTTGTCCAGACCAGACATATATGAGTGAGAGCTCATTAAATGGTCTCATGACTGGAGCCAGACCTCTCTGTACTGTTTAACATGATTAATTTGATGAAGTAGAAATGTTATTAGAAGGAACCACATGGCAGACTGGTATTTGTAGCAGTTTCCTTCCTTCTTCCTCCTTTTTGTGACCCGTTTGCTTGAATAAGAGAATATAAGTTGATATATTGGCTTCAGTTCTCTGTTATTGAGAGTCCTAGGCTACTAGAAGATGTGGTGATACCTGCATGTGTTAGGCTCTCTCCTTCAAACATGATCCCACCACCTCCAGCTCTGTCTGTGTGATATGAGTTGTTATGAGGCAACGTGGGGAGGAGTGTGTGTGTGTGTGTGTGTTATGACTAAGCCCATCAGCCACCATCTGGCCTTGAGCAGACTAATAATCTGAGCTTAATGCTGTCAGTGCAGTTAATGCCGCTCTAGTCGGTCCACTCCACTGTTTACAAGCGAGAACGGCTAATGAAAATGTAAAAAGGAAGAAGCGACGGACGGACAAAGACGGGACTTGGAGCCAACATGATGCGGATGTGCTGAGGATGACCACCAACAGGCTGCCCAGTGCATCCAAGGCAGTGGCCATAATCCCAGTCGTAGTCCCGCTGGCGAACGATGACGTTACTCAGTCGTGTCTCTACCTCACCACTTTCCTTGAGCTCTTCGTGCGGGACCAGTCGCCTGCTCAGGCCCTGTGGTCCCTCTTTGCCATGTGCTGGTTCTGGCCTTCGGGCTTCGAGTCAGAGGAGGACAACCTGTTCCTGGGTTCGGCGCTGTTCAGTTTGGGGCGGCTCCTTAAGGACAAGCTGGCCTGCCTGGCCCAGGATATGACCTCCTGCTTGTCCTGCCAGAGAGAGGCCAAAGGAAACAAGCAACTGGTAACTATTATGGGCTGTGGGGAGGATTTAGTTGAGGTAGCTGAGACTGTGAGTCTTCACACCTTATCTGCAGAGCTTCACTTCCCACAACATCCTGTGTGTGTGTGTGTGTGCTTAGTGAAAGCACCACCAGGAACGTGAGTCTGATGCAATATTAATGTGTGAATTATTTCCTAGATTTGAAGTAGTACAGTGACAGTCAGATGGACGGTTCACCACTTTATTCCAGTCTAAACTATCTTGAAGGTCATGGAAGAGATTGGCATTAGATTTGGTACAGACCTTATAGACGTGTAGCCGAACCACTGGAATCATCCCCTGAGTTTCTAACTACCTGCAAATCTACTCTCATTTTCACTAACTGTATTTGGACTGCAGGTTTAATGCTCACTGGTAAGAGTGCTAACTCAATAAACAAAGATTGTGGGTATTGTAAACACCACTTGGTAACCTTTAGCAGCTTTAACTACTTACAGCAGCTGTGTCCTGGTGATGTCTTATTATTTTTCTTCTCCTCTAAGTTTTGCTTCCAAGGCAGATGGTGTCGAGCTCAGTAGCGTGGGCTCCATTAGATATAACATTAGATTAGTTTGACTGTAGTCGCCCTGAAATGGTCACCTTGTGAGCTTCAGTGGCTGTTGATTGACCAGGTTGCATCCTTTTTGCTTTCCAATGACCCAGAGGCAGGATTACAAAACCTTTAATTGCCCTTGAGGCATTTTGGTGGAGTAAGAATAGTGTATAGTTTCCTCAGTGCTTTGCTTCTGTAGTTTGTTAGTTATACAGTGGAGTGGATCTGAATAGCCGAGGGGTTTCAGTAGAATGGGCGCTTTAATTTGAAGCTAGCTTCGTTATTAAAACACACTCCTTTCCCAAAAGTCTACCTAGTCTTTGTGGAATAATATGTGTTTAGGATGAATAATAATGGGTTGGAGTGTGACGGGATCAGCTATCATCTTCCTCTCTCCTCCCCCCTCTACTTGGTTTGATTTATGAGTGTTTGTCTCTTCTTTTTTTATTGGGCTCTAAAGAGAAGATGGCATCTTGGCACTACGGTCCACTAACATGGCAAATGAATCACTGGCTTGCCTACCGGCCACTGGGCCTCGTCTTCCTCTCTCTTCCTCATGGTGTCATTACATGCCTTTATCCTCAGGGACACATCTTTATGTCAGCGCTTCTTCTTAATCCTCGTCCCTTTCCCGTGTACGTTTGCTTATTTATGCTAAGATGTGGCCTTTCCGCTGTCGAAGTATTTCATCTAAATAAATCAAGTGTAAATTGGAGTTCATTACCTGCAGTACTAGAAACTGCTGTCTGGGTTCAGGACTGTAAAACCACGTTGACCTGATGAAAAGATTGTGTGATTAATGATGATTAAAGTCCAGCTTTAGTGATTGCCGTCTAATCAGTTGGTTTAGACGGCTCTTAAATCTTTCTTTAAGGACTAAACCTACTTCAAATTTGAAATTTCTTTTTGTTGTTTAATTATACAAAGAATGATCACATGAGGTGAAAATATACCAAATGTGCAAAGTGTTGCCTCCCAAACTACAGCGCTATCAACTCTCATGGAATAAGGTCAAATATGATTATGATAAAGCAAAGTCCGAGTACTAGAAGAGTTCTCATGGACAACGCCTTCATCTGTTTATTTATTCCCTGTGAAAGCGCGGCGTTGTACGTGTCATGTTTTATTCTTGTGTGAGGCCATAGTTAAGATTCCTGCTCTGTTACCCCCCCACCGGCTCAGAGCCTCCCTGTTTTTGAGTCAGCCATTTCTGTGTGTGGAGGTAACAAGCCAGAACAGTCTACATTGTACTGCTGCTATTGAGAGACTCTGGACCCTGATACAGTCCCAACCTCCCCCCCCATTCAGCCCTCTGGAATCATCTGAAATCATCCATATAACCACTGTGGTCAAGAAGAACCGGGAGAAGCAGGCAAAGAAATGGAGATATCTGGACATAATAGCTGAGGAGATAGAGATGCACTGATATGCAAAGCAAGCCAGCAGCAAGCACGTTCTCCTCTGCCTATGCTTAACAAGAACGGCAGGACGCCGGATCAATGGCTCGATCGCTATCAAAGACCACTCTGCTTCAGAGGCAGAGGCGTACTCAAGAAGACTGAGGTTTCTGACCCTGGGCCTAACAGCGAGATGGGCAGCGGCGAGTTGAAGAGGAGAGATTTACTGAGCAACAGAAGACTCACTGAGGTGACAAGTCCCGACACGGTCAAGCCGACTCGTCCAAGCTGTCCCTGGAGACGCCATGCCAGCGTCCAGAGGAGACAGACTGCGTCGGAAGGGCCGCTCTCTGGCCCGAAGGACTCGGCAGCAGGCTGCAGCAGCATGGAGGCTCCTCAATAGACTGCTCTTCATGGCGAGGAGAGGACCGACACAGCAAGTAAATATTTAGACCGAGATTATCCGCGGTAGTTTGTGACGAGGCTTCGTTAAGAGAGACAATGGAAAAACATCCGTACCAAAGTTTAAGCATCACTGCTCCTGACAGTGAGTTTTTTTGCTTTAATGATGTCTCATTTTAGATGGATGAGAGATCTGGTGTAGAGATTTAGCTAAATGAATGACTTGGGCATTTATGTGGTCAGTTTGCAATTTAAAAAAAACATGTTTGTTTAGTTGGCATTTAGGTCGTAGCAAAACCTTATACTTTTATCTAGAAATTGACAAAAATAGAAGAAATGCTGCTCGTTGCAGTAAGAAAGAAACCGTACATAGTGTGTGTGTGTGTGTGTGTGTGTGTGTGTGTGTGTGTGTGTGTGTGTGTGTGTGTGTGTGTGTATCTGCATGGGCTGAAAAAGAGTTGTTTTCTCTGAATGGACCTAAGGGCATAGGCGGTGAGGAAAGGTAGAAACATGATGCAGAGCTGACAGCTGACAGAGTGAAAAGCTGGATATGAACCCCCAGCAGCAGCAGCACAGTTGAATCCACTTGTCTTTTCTGGCGCTCCGAGGTTTTTCTTGATTCTCTGCTGGCTCCTGTCCTCGCTTCTTAATTGCTTATTTGGACTAGCTGCCAGGCTTTGTTGGTAGGATTGTAGTGAGTCAATTGCAGTTCCTGAGTCATGACAGTTTGTAGGCTCCTCTTACTTCCTCCTCCCCTCCTTCCTCTCTATATTTCTATTTCCTTCTGCCCATCTCTTCCTGTCATGGTCCAGTGCAAGTGTCTGCCATTTAAACATTGATGAAAATCGTGTTCATCACATACGTGTTCCAGTTTCACTACAACTCTGTGGCTCCTCCATCATCTCATGTGTGCAGGGTGGACATGAGCCCATATCTAGTGTGGGTGTGATGAGAATGAACTCAGCACATGAGCAGTGGTGTGTGCTGAACACACACACACACACACACAGGTGTGCGTAGCTATCCTTTTAAGGACTCACGTTGACTTTAATACAAGAGTTATTCAAGATTCAAAGTGTTTGTTGTCATATGCACCGCAAACAATAATATGCACTGTACAATAAAATTCTTACTTTGCTGTCTACTCAAAAATACCAGCAAAAAGTAAACAAGAAATTGTATTATAACTGGTATATGGATATACATAAAGAAAATAATAAATATTTAAAAAAATATATACATAAAAAGTAAACATATGCATATACAGGAGAAATATCCCGAACCTTAACAAAAACAAGGAAATCCCTAACTCTAACCTTTACCTAACCACAATTCAAATCTTAGCCCTAAATATAACCAATTTGTCAGAAATGAGGTCCTGGTCCTGACAAGGTCAGTGTTTATGCCACACACACACACATATATTTAAAGACTCTGGCCAGTCCCGCCTCCCTTTCTAAGCACCTATAGCTGAATTAAACAACAGATATAACTGTTATCTGTCTTCACAGGGCTATGCTCTTCCGTGTCTGGAGCCACCAGTGGCCCCTTTTTGATTAATATGTCTCTGTGATATCCTTCAACCTCTGTGTTACCTTCAGGCAATCTTCCCCCTGTCTGCCTGCCCAGCGCAGTATTGAGTTTTCTCAGAGTGAAAGGCCGACTGGCGCCGTGTGTGGCACCGTCGTCACTGTGTGTGTGAAGCAGATTTTGTGACCTTTTGTGGGTCAACTGTTGGTACATAGATGGTATTTGGTTTTGTATAAATAACCATTAGCTACGTTAATGTTATGCAACCAGTAGAATACATTTTGGGCCATAGCAGTGTGGTATTATGGCCATTGTTGTACTTAATTGGCTAATTTTAGCATGTATACATTACATTAAATGGACTATAGTCGCAGGCTCCATGAATTGAAGCCAGTGTGGAAGTGCTTGGGGTCTGTAGTTTCCCGAATGGCCAACAGGGGGCGCCTCCACTGGTTGCCAAAAGAAGTCAGTTTGTGTGCAAGTCTGTGGTAAAATGGCCCGACGTCTCACTAGACTTTTTAGTTTCAATCGAATTGACAGATAGCAGATTGACAGCTGCACCCACACTTTTCACTAGCTCCTCCCTCTTATCCAAATATGGTCACTTCTGTGGTCTTATAAATATAAATGGCACTGGAGGGCGACACGGTTGTGTAGTGGTTAGCACTCTTGCCTTTGCAGCAAGAAAACCCAGGTTGCGAGACCATATTTGGATGAGAGGGAGGAGCTAGTGAAAAGTGAGGGGTTGCAGAGACGCGGTCAGTTTGCATGTTCTTGTGTGGGTCTTCTGAGGCTTCCTCCCACAGTCCAAAAACATGCAATATGGGGTTAATTAGGTAAATTGGACACTCTAAAATTGACCTTAGGTGTGATTGTGAGAGTGGGTGGTTGTGTTTATATGTGGCCCTGCGATGGACTGGCGAACTGTCGCCCCATGACAGCTGAGATTGGAGAATAAAGTGGTAGAAAATGAATGGATGGATGATTTGTCACTGGTTGAACTTCAAAATGTCACTTCACAGACCGATGGGTGACGTCATTAAATGTTCAGTGATGTTCTTCAATCATACCTGTTTTTTACCATTAAGGGACGAGTGATGTCTGTTCTCATTGTCACGTCTTTATAGATTTATTTGAAGGCAGCGTTTCACCTCCCATCTTAAAGGATTTATTTCCATCTCAACGTGTCTCACTCTCCTCCACCAGCGGGAAAAAGAGAAGCATCAAGTCACCTCTTTGAAATGATCTGGCCACTTTCAAAGTGATCCAGACTGGCTCTGCTGTGGGTGGTGGATCACTTCAAAGAGGTTTAGCCCAGACGACACACAGACGACACAGCGAGGGCTTTTCCTCCATCTGTCGCTCTCACACACTCTGTATATACTGGCCGTCTCTGGAGTGACCGCGCGGTAATGAGTTAGCTGATGAGTTGCAGGCTCATTAATGGAAGCCTCGACTGTCCGCGAGGCTTCATGTGTGAGTGGATGTGATGGGAAGGGGAGGGGAGGGGAGGTGGGAGGTCGCGGGTGGTCGCTCACACCAGTGTCGGGGCTGAATGACTCAGACAAGCGCTCGCACACACATCTCGGTGGAGCGCGTGCATGTGTGCATCGATGCCTGCGGTGTCACAATGAAGGGGTTTATCGATCCGTGTTTGTTACTGTACAGCCTTGCAGTAGCGAGGTTCACTTGAATGCTTGCTCGCGCAATATTTTCAATAACACGCACACGTATTCACACGGGGGAATATGGAAAGTGCTGAGCACTTGTGTTGCCTGGCATATGCTGTGTTGCTGTGCAGCTGATTGGAACCTGCCATTACTGGCACTCAGCAGCCTCTGCACACTGCAGGGACTGGCCATATATTATTATTATTGTTATTATTATTGTTATTATTATGCCACATCATGTTATTTACTTGGAATACAGAGGAACAGTCATTTTTTTTTAGCTCAGACATCATGGCTTGTTGGTGCATTTGATGAAGTGGCTTGCTTGAGTCATTCGTCAGGTGAGAAATTATAAATTATATTTGCTTATATAGTGACACGGCAACCATGTTGTTATCTCACTGTTACGATCTTTATGCCTGTAAGTGGAACCGTAGAAGCAGAAGATGGTTGATTTTCTGCCACCGTTCCCCTTGGACTAAAAACTCTAAAAAACTCAGGCCATAATGTGATAATAATAAAATAATGCACTTAGGTTTCCATTGATAACATCTCTTTAAAATTAAATGATGATCTGTTACATTTGTTGCTTGGTACAGTTTATTTAAGTGGTACAAAGCAGTGCTGGAGGATGTGATGTGGTCCAACGCACACGGCCACCTGGGTCCTCTTTGCATGTCAGATTCTCTGGCACTGGTGTGACACAAAGCTGCATTACTGTCCATAATGGATGTACGAAGAGGAATGTAATGTGCCGTAATGTGCCATACTATCTGCCCGGGATACCCAGTCAAAGTCTTTGATGAAAATCCTATTAACATAGAGTGCACGGCTAAATCTCCATAACGTCATTAGTATGCCCATAGGGAACGACTGGCCCGTGTAACAGTGTGGAATTGTATAGATTATTAATTTATACAGCTGTACAGCTGACGTCGTTAGCTGTGTATGTTTTATATGAGCGAAGTAAAACAGTTTTCCATTTGAATACATGTGTGCACATGCAGGACTTGGTTTTGCATGTATTCAAAGTATGAGCCTTGTATTATCCAGCCGCCAATTATAACCCATGAGCTGTGCTGTCTAACCTAAATACAACCTCCCTCTCTCTCACTCTCTGTCGCCCCCTACAGAGTGTGGACACGGTGTGCACTCTTTACCACTCCTCTCAGGAAGGAACAGCCTCAGGTTCAGGTGCCGGGAGCCTAATGGAGGACACCAAGGAATCTCGGGTGAGGCAGGGAGTGGAGCTGGGGCCAGGTCCCGCAGGGGCGGCCACCCTGCGTAGACCTTGCCCCAAACACATGAGCGCCACCGAGAGGTTACGCAAGGTCATCCAGGAGCTGGTGGACACGGAGAAATCATACGTGAAGGTGAGACTTCATTTATTATTAAAGACAGGCAGTGGAGCTTTTCTTTTCTGAGAACAACAGGTTTTTATGTGCTTTCTAGGTTATAATATAGAAAGTTACTGCCAAACTGCAAATAACAGTTAAAGTTTAACACAGTTTTTGCATAGCACACCCCCATAAAACTGCAAGTTATTAGCCTTTTATAGTTTGGCTAGATTAAATTAAAGTGCTGCATCTGCATATATGAGAGCGGTCTATCAGAGTGAAGGAGTTCATTTCACAAATGTGACATTACCCTTTTAATACTGTGCTTAGCTGTGATACGGCACATCAATAACAAGGGGAGAACTGAGAGAAGTGTCCTCCTGTGTCACAGTTGAAGCTCCTCCCTCTCCGTCTGCCCGTATTTATCGTCCTCCCGCCCAATCGTGTCGCTGCCCTCATGTTTTCCAATATGACCTTGTTCCAGCTGATGCATGTTAAAGATCCTCTCGTGTCTGCGCCGCTTGGAATGGCTCACATTTTTCATTAAGTGCATCTCCTTCTCCTTCAGCCTATTGTTGATGTGTAATTGAAGAGGCCGATTGTCTTCGCAGAGTGTCTGTTCTCACAGATCTGCGCCCGTATAGGTAGCTTAGACGGTGGATGAGGCTGAGGAGAAAGCTCATAAATCAACCTAATGAGAAAATGAGAATAGTCCCTCTGATACTGAGACACGCTGGGGGGGTTTGAGGTGAGGGATTCTGGGAGGATGTTTTAAAACGACAGCGTTAACTCAAGGTGTTTGATTCCCCTTTTCCCCTCTTACTAACCTTGTTTTCTATTTTTCCTGCAGGACCTGGAGTGTTTGTTTGAGATCTACTTGAAACCCCTGCATAATGAGAGCTTCCTCTCACTGGACGAGGTAGGTGGCGAGTGTGTGTTTAGCAGGAAATAAGTGGAACATGTAAAGGAGGAGGTGTAGACCATGTCCTGTCCTGGAAGGGTCCATAAGGATGTTGAATTCATTGAGTGCTGATTACCCAGAGGTGGTAGTGATGAACTCTCGCTGGTCACAGCTACCTCATTACCGCTGAAGGACAAATTAGCATTTCCCTCCACTGACCTTCTACTGTCCTACGAGGGACTCTGGAATAAGGGGCATCTTAAGAGGAAACCTACCCTTAAAGCATTCAGCCGACTCTCACATGTCACCGCGTACCTGTCTGCTGGTTTTAATGCAACCATTTCATTAAGAAAATTGGACCCCCCCCCCCGCACACCCCCTGTATGTGGTCCAGTGATAATGTTAATAGGAGCTGAGCTGCAACATGCTAATGACTGTAGCGTTGCAGAGACGTGACCTCAAAGACAGGACGTCTCACCCAAGACATAACTAGTCGATAGGCTACTTAGCATGGGGGGCAAATTAAAAGGCCATTATGAGGCAGCGGGATGTGTTCGCACACACAGTGGATGTGTATGTGTTAGCCCCCAGAATGCTTTTTAATGAAGGGAAGTGGTGACTGGATGTATGTGATGGAGAGAGCCTGTCTGAAACTCTCTGTGTGTGTGTGTTGTATGTCTAGCAGGCTTATAGCTTGTCCCTAAGTGCCTTTTTCAGAGATGGATCCATCAGACTGAGGTTTTTTATAACACTCCTGAGCCTCTATATGACTGATTTTTATGAAGTACAAGATTGTTTGGCTATTTTCTCACCCTTTTTCTCCCCCTCGCAGCGTCATATTACCTAACTTTTTCTTTCTCTCTCTCCCATTTTTCACTTTTCCTCTCATACATCCTTATCCTCCTCCTCCTCCTCCTCCTCCTTCTATCCATTATGCTACCATCCCTGTTTCCCTGCCCTCTTGAAGATGGAGAGTCTGTTTGGCAGCCTCCCAGAGATGCTGGACTTCCAGAGGGTCTTCTTACAGACGCTGGAGGAGAGGATCGCCTCCTCGCCGGACTTCAGCACCCTGGAGACCCCGTCACAGTTCAAGGTGAGATACAGTACATGCACGCACTTGTTTTGCATTCTTTGTGCTTTCATTCCCTGGCCCCTGGAACCTAACCCTAAAACCAGGTCTTAATGCTCCTAATTTTAGCCACACATGATGTTTGAGATCTTGTGGTTGATAAGTAGTTGAGTTGATGTGACAGGAGCATCACTGGCTTATGTGTAGGATAGACATGACAGGTTGTTGGGGGGTCTATTGATCTACTTGTGGTGAGCTGCTGAAAGTGACTTTACTCAAAAGGTGTGGAAAAGTTCCCCCGACATAAAGAGGACAAAGGTTTCCAGATTTCACATGTTCACGCTCTTTTTCACCCACACTGTGGAGCGTCACACTCTCTCAGCCCGTGTGCAACACTCACCTCTGTGCGTTTGTCTTCTTCTTTGTTTACAGAAGCTGCTGTTTTCTCTCGGGGGTTCGTTCCTCTACTACGCCGACCACTTCAAGCTTTACAGTGGCTTCTGTGCCAACCACATCAAGGTCCAGAAGGTCCTGGAGAGAGGTGAGACCGGATACTTTAGAACCCGAGACAGAAATCATTATTAGAGTCCTCCATTTTTAAAGTCCCTTTTCAGTGCAAAGTCACCAAAAAACGGTTTAATCACATTTAAGTAGTGTGTTTATTTTCTCAGTGAAAGTGCAGTTTACATCACGAGTTCTCCATTGAGACTTTGCCTGCAAGGACTTGAGTCGCACAAATATAAACTCTGCTTCCTTGTCACAATAACAATTCGTCACAGGATTTACGGTTTCTAAACATTCAAACCTGCAACACATGCACACATTTATACACAGACTTTTAATAACCTTGTCTCCAGAGCCCTCGATTATTCCCTTGTTCCTCCCTCTGCATGTGACAGAGAGGAACTGTTAAAGTTGACTTGTTAGTACCGCTTAAATCTGCCCCACTACCACAACTGCGAGTGATATTCCTTAGTAGTAGTAGAATGGACAGCTAATAGGATCAGAGATACGAACAAAATATTGAAAAATAAGGATATTTATTTTTAAAAAATCATAAAAAACCATAATAAATCCACCAGCGGGCTATTCATAGTTGTTTTACTACATAGAAAACGCTCCCTATAGCTTCTGTGTGAGCTGTAACTTCTATTTAATGCGGCTTTGTGTGAGAAAAGAAAAGAAAAGAAAATGCTGACTGTCCCGAATGCTCCTCAGGTCTCTGCGTTATGTTAATTCTTAAGTGTTTGAGCTTGTGGTCAGAGCCGCTCGCTCTTAAAGTTTGAGTGAAAGGAGGAAAGTGCCTGACTAAGAGTTTGCCTGCACCGCTCTCACAAACTAATCACTAATACATGAACAACACGTAGCACAATAATGGGAGCGCAGAGTTTAACGAGGTGATAGTACAGTACAGAGTAATATACTCGGCTCAGCCCGGTCACAACCAGCGGATCCAAGGACACGTAGAAGAAATCAGTGGGTGTGTGTCAACCCTTCAAGTAATTATATGCCTGTCTTTGCCATCTTCATCACTCCCCTCCCTTTTCTCCCATCATGCCAGGGGCGCCGGGTTGCCTCAGTTTCCCCTGTTTATTTGTCGACTCGTTAATTGCCTGCCAATTACTCGGGGATGTGTCGATGCACAGCTGCCTGTCTGTGGTTTCCAGTGTTATAATTAATACTTTAATGGCTCCCCTCAGTTCGTGTTGTGGAAGCATACTGTGCGGAGAAAATGTCATCGTCACCTTTTTTACAGAAAGGCTCGTTTCTTGTTCCGTTTTCATAACCGTTGCTGTTGCCGTCGGCTTCAGCGTAAACTCAGGAACGCTGTGGAGTGTGAAGTGTTTCACTAACTCATCACAGTTTCCAGGCTGAAAAAAAAACCCCCAGCTGCTTTAAGTCATTAAGATAATCACAGGTGATGAGGCGAGTGTAATTAATTAGCTAATATTTACTCTGCGGTTGCAATGGTGGGTTGTGAAGAGGCCGCCGTCGCCGCCCCCTGCTGGAGACTGTTGCACTAAGATTCAGCAGCACATGGCCAGGCAAGGCAGCTTTATTTATATAGCGCATTTCATACACAAAGGCAACGCAATGTGCTTTACATGAAACAAACAATTAACAGTAAGAATTGGAGAAATCAAAATAAAAACTATTTAGAAATATAAATAAAAAGCAATTGAATAAAAACAATTTAGAAATATAAATAAAAACAATTCAATAAAAACAATTTAGAAATATAAATAAAAACAATTGAATAAAACAATTTAGAAATAAAAATAAAAACAATTTAGTAATAAAAATAAAAACAATTGAATAAAAACAATTTAGAAATAAAAATAAAAACAATTGAATAAAAACAATTTAGAAAAAAAAAATTTGAATAAAAACAATTTAGAAATAAAAATAATTTAGAAATAAAAATAAAAACAATTTAGAAATAAAAAATAAGTTAGAAATAAAAATAAAAACAATTTAGAAATATAAATAACAACAATTGAATAAAAACAATTTAGAAATAAAAACAAAAACAATTGAATAAAAACAATTTAGAAATAAAAATAAAAACAATTGTGTCTCAAACTATGTTTTTTTGGGGACCGTGAATAAATGACAGTGAAAAATAAAGATCCCAGTTATTAATCCAGTACGTTTGCTTGTTCCAGCTAAGACGGATCAGGCCTTTAAGGAATTCCTGGATGCGAGGAACCCCACCAAGCAGCACTCATCCACCCTGGAGTCCTACCTGATTAAGCCGGTGCAGAGGGTGCTCAAGTATCCGCTGCTGCTCAGGGAGCTGGTGTCGCTCACCGACGCCGACAGCGAGGAACACTACCATCTCACGGGTAACGGGAGAGAAATACACATGCACATGCACATGTAGACGCACACAAACACTCGAAGTGTGACACGTGTGTTCTTGTCTCCACAGAGGCTCTGAAAGCCATGGAGAAGGTGGCCAGCCACATCAACGAGATGCAGAAGATCTACGAGGATTACGGCTCCGTGTTCGATCAGCTGGTCGCCGAGCAGACTGGTCATGACAAGGAGGTGAGCACGTGTTTTCCACACAGATACAGTAAATCCTTCAGAGTGTGGAGTCGTCTTGTGTTGTTTTACGCCGCGTCTTCTGTGCATCTCCTCTCGGGACTGAATGCATTTACAGATCGGGTCGAGTAACGCGCTCGGAAAGCACTGCAGCGTAAATAAATATATAAGCCAACGCTAAATAATGCATCACGCCATCTCTGTGAATTAAAATAGCTTTGCGTTCAAAGTTTGACGTGTTGTCTTCTGCTCTGACGTCCTCTCTGTGTGTGTGTGTCTCTCGCTCTCAGGTCACAGAAATCTCCATGGGTGAGTTTCTCATGCATTCCTCTGTGGTCTGGCTCAACCCACACGCTTCTCTGGGCCGCATGAGGAAAGACCCCGAAATGACCGTGTTTGGTGAGTCATTGTTTCCTATTTCCACAAATAAACAGCAACACAATAGCCCGCATTGGCAGTGACACTATGGAACGACAACATTCTACACATCACAGCCTTTAGGTTTCTGTTGCAGCGCCGTGCACTGAGTTGCTTGCAGCAGCGCTCAAACAGACCTCAGTGAATTTCATTATCAGAGCAGTTACGTGCTTTAAAGCCTCCAGCGAGCAGCTAAAACACACACTTCAGTCGCTTTTCCGCCCCAAGAGGCGTTCACAGTCACAACTGAGACGCTGATGTTTTCTCTCACCAGTGTTCAAGAGAGCAGTGATATTGGTCTACAGGGAAAACAACAAGGTGAAAAAGAAAATGGTGAGTCATGTGACTTCTGTGCTTATTTTACTTCCCCACATGCCATAAATGTAGTCGTTCACACACGCTCTTTTTTTTCTCCTCGTCATGTGACACCTCAGGCCAACCCACGTTCAGCACTCTGTCACGGAGATTCAGACCCGTTTAAGTTCCGCTGGCTCATCCCGCTGTCGGCGCTGCAAGTCAGATTGGGAAATACTGCAGGTATGAGGCTGGCGCTCTGCCACATCACCCCCCACTAAATCACTCACAAAGTACATGCACTAAATCTTTTTCCTCCCTCTCCCCCTTCATATTTTACTCGCACACACACACACACGCACACATTGGCATTTCCATTCAGCTCCCTCCCTCCCTCCCTCCTTCCTTCCTTATCTCCTCCTGAAACCATAAACCATATTTGGCCTGTGTGGTTAAAAGTCTCTCCTTTTTTATTTTATTCCCTCGCTCTCGCAGGAACAGGCACAGAAAGCAGCTGCATCTGGGAGTTGATTCACTCCAGGTCTGAGGTGAAAGGACGACCGGAGACCGTCTTTCAGCTGTGCAGCAGGTCAGAGATGAAATCTTTAAGTGTGAAATCATTCTCTTTTTTTTTTTTATCTTCTTTCACATTTTTCTTACCCATCACAGAAACCAGAAAAAAATAATAATTAAGGTTATTACAGCCTTGGCCTTACTTTTGTACTTTTGGCCACTGTTTCAGTTGCTTATAATAATTATTGTACTCAAAGTTATCACTGTATGAGGAAACTCATCACTATTGGCAACAAACAGGTGTCAAAGTAAAACAAAAAAAAATGCATAATAATGTCTTAAACAGGAAGTACCACACTCACCTGTCTTAAATTAGCTTAGCATAAAGCCTGGGAACAAGGAAACAGTCAACATGGAAACTCCTGCAACGTTAAATCAGGTTTTAAGACAAATGAATCGATGATAAAGTATATATTCATACAGTAAGTTATCTAACTTTCCCATAAGGGAATGCTTCACAGTTTCACCTCTTCCTGTAGCTTTTGTTCACATCAGTCTCCAAAGACAAATCTTATTTCTTACCCGTGATGCTGATGTTTACTGCATCGTGACACTGTCTCCATGTCGAGATTGAAGCCTGTGACCGAATTGGTAATTCCCATTACACACTGTGAAATTGGGATCACTCCTAATGAATTAAATCACTCGCGACGCTGGGGACACAATGGAGCTCTCTCTCTCTCTCCCTCGTGCCCTCCTCATTATTTATATTTAGCCTCTGAAATTGAGTTTTAAAAAAATCCCGGGTCTCACGTTTCCTGTGCTTCCTCCCCAGTTTGCCAGAGAGCAAGGTCAACGTCATCAAGGTGATCCGCTCCATCCTCAGGGAGAACGTGAGGAGGAGCATGCAGCAGAGGAGCGGTAGAGAGCGTCTGGCCCCTCTGCGCTGCACGCTGCCCTCGTCCGCGAGGCTCGGTGAGTGAGCGGAAGCAACCGTACTTAAAAAGATCCATAAGAACCTGTTGTTGTTTCCACGGTGACGTGAGACTAAGAATTTCTGCTGACGAGACTTCGATACAAACAACCGGGAAAGGAATTCACAGAATTCTGATTGATTCTCTCAGCTCCACGTGACTCTGAGTTTAGATCTCGTGTTACATTCCAAAGCTGCACACAGGAAGTGATTTGTTTTATGTGGAGACAGACAGACAGACAGACAGACAGACAGACAGACAGACAGGGAAACCAGGGGTAACGTGTGTGTGTGTGTGTGTTGTCGACCTCATCTTTCCAAAGAAATCCAACATAAATCCATTTTAAAAGTGCAGCAGTTTTTATTAAACTTCAGAGATGATCAACACCCAAAAAATAACAAACCAAAACTTGTCTTTACAAATTTAATCTTATCTCCTAATCTAATCTCCTAACTCAAAACAGGATAGAAAAAAGATGAAACAAAAATGGCTTCTCTCTCCTACTCCTGCTACTGTTTTAACTTAAAAATGGACAATTTCTCTCAAACAATATTACAATTATTATTCATCTTAAATAAAGGAGGAAATAGATTCTTTGTTTTTCAGAATTAACTTATAACACCAAAAGACAGGAACAGGATTGGTTTGGAAAGGTGAGGACGATGCCCAGAGTGCAGGTGCAGGTTAGGGAGGGTTTTCCTTGTCCTTGTTCAGCAGTTTGACAGGAGAAACCTCAGATGCACAAATCATGTCATAATGTACGAGAAATGTTTGAGTACAAGGGCTGAACTTGTGCATCTTACCTGGAAACACAGTGCAGCTTTAAGCCGGCTTACGCACATGCTGCGCGCTGCTGTTTGGTTTCTCATCCGTGAGTTCTGTGCCGCTGTGTTTCTGCTCTCTTCACGTTCAGCTCCCGCTTGTTACTGCACACAACATGTACACATCGTCATAATTCCATTTAAATCGTCCTTTATTAAACTAAACTAAATTCAGGGCAAGCAGCCAGGAGTGTGGGGAGAGGAAATACAATGTCACCGAGCAGAGCCATCACATCTGTTGTTGTCTGCGGTTACAGTTCTAGGGTGCGAGAGACCGCGTGTAGGAACGACGTGGAACCGTTAATCAGGCCTGAGGTTAATTTGGCCTGAAATGCATTCCATCACTTATGTAACGCTAAGTTTCACATGATCGTATCTTGTTTTTTAGGCCATGATTTGCTCGAGGGGCTCGCGGTGCAAGTGTTTTGCTGAGATAAGAGCGGCGTTTCTAACTTGTCTCCACCTTCGTCACCAGGTTCCTCCAGGGCTTCCTGGTTGTGTAAACAGCCACTCGGAGATCTCTCCACGCAGACAGGAAGCCCGAAGCCAGGGCCAGACTCAGACGAGGGAAGCCTGAGCAGCGGAACCTTCAGTTTATCTGGCGCTCCTCCGCCCTGCACCTCCTCCCCCTCCCCTGACTCCCGTGTCCTCCCCGTGCAGGAGACGACTGCGTCCAATTCACAGCCCCGCTCCTCCTCGTCGGTCAAAGAGTCCGATATTTTAAGTGATGAGGACGACGACGGCTTTAGTGAGGGGGGGACGAGGACGGACAGTGGAGACGGCAGCTCCCCGGCCAGCGCCGTGGAGGCTCAGTTCCTCCAGCTCACTCTTTCAGAGGACGCCGCTTCAGACGCCGCCGCGCTGGCACCCTGTGTCCAACCCGAGGGCGCGGAGGTGGACGACACACCAGAGACGCAACCCAAACTCATGCGAAGACACTTCAGCGCCATGAGGAGGAAACCCAACAGTTTCAGGAGCCAGCCGGCGCTGCTGAGCATGAAGGAGCACAGCAGGTCGCTGGACGGCCAGACCGAGGAGGCCGCGTCCTCTGGCGTGGTCGTGGACCTGAACGCGCTGCTGGAGCGGGAGTTCAGCGTTCAGAGTCTGACGTCTGTCGTCAACGAGGACTTCTTCTTTGACCAAGCTGAGAGCTGTGCCGCTGACTCTGGGAATCCCACCTCCTCGTAGGGCGCGCGGTGGACGAGACCTAGACCTCACTTCAGAGTGGCCGACCTGAGGCCCTACATCGTGGTGATAAGTCAACCGCCACAGAGCTGCAAATGTCTTGGGATCAAAGCCCAATGGCCAAAGAAACACTTTTCCCTCCTCGAGATGCAAAAATCGGGCGATTTCTGCCACGGTGGCGACGACTGCGATGGCTTTTTCAAGCCCCAGCGTCCACACGTGTCCCCTCAGGATAGATTTACAGTCACGTCAGTGCTTTGGAAAGGTTCTGACACATGGGCTCAAGTTTGATGAAGAGTTCCTTTTGTGTTTAGGTCGAACAGAACCAAAGACTGTAGGTCACCACTTGCTATAAATATTATTTTTTTTTAAATAATAAAATAAGGAGCTGTGACGCACGAGTCAGTCTCCCCCGATAAGGACGTGGGTTTATACAAACAGGAAGTGGACAGACTTGCAGCACACCCTTTTTTCTTGTGCTATTTTGTGCACTAATGTAAACACTGTTTGCCTATATATATATTTGAACTGTTTTTTTTATTATTTGTACAGGTTTTTAATGTTAATAATGCTGTTTTTTTAATTTATTGATAATAGGTTGATTATGTAAATCTAAGCAAAGTTACTTTTTGTACGAAGCCTTGACACAGTTGGGTAAAGGTTTGGTCTACCGCAATTTGGCGTTTATATTCGCTTCATTAAAAATGTAGCCTACTGAACTTTAATTAAGATTGTAATTTGAATGTACTCAAATTGTTTATTTAGATCGATTGAAACTGCAAAATGTCCAAACCTGATATTTCTTTTTTTTGTGTGTTTATGTCCTGAATCTCCTCTCTTTTCTATCTTTGAATCATTGATGTATTCTCTCTCACATACTTGACACTGTACAGATGAGAAGAAAGGCAGGATTAGCTGATATTTTTTGTAAAACCTTGTTTTGCCGTAGCAGTGAGCACACGTTGAGGTTACTACGGCGGCAAAACCACTACACTCTTTCACCTTCTCAGCCGGACTTTATCACGCCTTTAATGCTAGAATACCAATGAATGTGAATGCCCCCATTATTCCATTTTTATGGAATCTTTTTTTTTTTATAAATAAAAGTTTTATCTGTGAATGACGTCTGGAGAACGTTGCTTTTTAACTCGCCTCTTCAAAGTGTGTTGCATCCGTTTTTGCATATCCTGACGAGTAAAGCAGCAGAAGTGTCTTTTATCAGACTCGGTCCCAAGACTGAACCTGCCACATTTGTCCCTGATTAGTTGTTGTTATAAACATCCTGCTATTGGAAGGAAAGGTGTATCCTTCAAAGAATATATATATATATATATATATATATATATATATATATATATATATATACACATATATTTTTAAGATGATGTGACAGAAGTGGGCCAGTTCCATGAACAAAGACTGAGGGAAAAGCTTCACCACAGGGCTGGGTTTTTATACTTGGACACTGTGCAGATAACTGGCTGTGAACATTTGTTTTTTTCTAATCATTGATATCAAAAGCAGCAGACTGAAGACCCTCAGGCCTTTTATCTGCAGCACTGTCTGGTTAGTTTGAGCTTTATTTTGTTGCAGGAAGACAAATAGAGTAAATTTGGGTTCTCAAACGTACCCACTGTGGACATATTCTTCACTTGATGCCGCTTTTTCTCTCGATGTGACACCGTCTCACTGAAAAGAGTGAGTCACTTTTGAAAGAAACCAGACTGGACACGACGAAAATGTTCCTGCGACACTTCTAACAAGCAGCTGTTCACTCCACATGCAGCGCTGTATGTTAATAGCTGTGATTAGCATTTAGCTCCTGGTTAAAATTTACACTGAGGTTGTTTTTTTTTTCCATGATATGGCGATGACCCCCCGAAAGTCAAAATGTGACGATGATTCATTTAAATATGTGCAGACAGATCATTCTGGGACATCTAGTGCTGCTTTACTGCATTTAACAATCTGTGACACATCACTGGTCTTTGTGCCAATCTGGACAGAGAATGATGCAGTTGTTTTTGGCTCAAATCAGGCATGATTTATAAAGTTAAAACCATGCGATGTGGTGGTTTAATATCAGGAAAACTGCACCCAGGCTGAGCATCAGACTTTTTTGATATGGAATTCTTTTTTGAAACAAAACAACTGCAGATATTTTTAGCATCACAATCCTCATCATAGTCCAATCACGTACGCAAAAAGGCAACAGAGCCTCTCCTCATTTATATGCAACTCCACAGGGAATTAATTCTACCTTGCTACACTTCTTTAAATACTTTGTAAATATTTGTTTTCACATTACACTTTAGAGCAGCAAGTAAATGTGGCTGAGGGCCAATTTCTTTTGTAAGAAATTGAAAATATTGGGCCAAAACGTACTATCTTCATCAGGTAAAGTGCCTTAAAAAGTTTCCTGCCTTAACGAAGACAAATGCGTGTGAGACGAGTACTCGTGCTGTCAATATTTATTGTGCATCATGAACCTGGCTGTCAACAGCTGTTTTTATATTTATTTTTCAAACATCAAAGTCATAGGTTAGCATGTCGTCCAAAATCAGTCAAAAAAGTCATAGTATAGTATGTCTTCCAAAATTGGTCAAAAAAGTCATAGTATAGTATGTCGTCCAAAAACGGTCAAAAAAGTCATAGTATAGTTTGTCGCCCAAAATCAGTCAAAAAAGTCATAGGTTAGTATGTCGTCCAAAATCATTCAAAAAAGTCATAGGTTAGTATGTTGCCCAAAATCAGTCAAAAAAGTCATAGGTTAGTATGTCGTCCTAAATCACCAAAAAACGTCATAGGTTAGTATGTCGTCCAAAATTGGTCAAAAAAGTCATAGTATAGTATGTCGTCCAAAATCACCAAAAAACGTCATAGGTTAGTATGTCGTCCAAAATCACCAAAAAACGTCATAGTATATATAGTATGTCGTCCAAAAACAGTCAAAAAAGTCATGGGTTAGTATGTCGTCCAAAAACAGTCAAAAAAGTCATAGGTTAGTATGTCGTCCAAAATCGGTCAAAAAAGTCATAGGTTAGTATGTCGTCCAAAATCACCAAAAAATGTCATAGGTTAGTATGTCGTCCAAAATCAGTCAAAAAAGTCATAGTATAGTATGTCGTCCAAAAACGGTCAAAAATGTCATAGGTTAGTATGTCGTCCAAAATCGGTCAAAAAAGTCATAGTATAGTATGTCGTCCAAAAACGGTCAAAAATGTCATAGGTTAGTATGTCGTCCAAAAACGGTCAAAAAAGTCATAGTATTGTATGTCGTCCAAAATAACCAAAAAAAGTCATAGGTTAGTATGTCGTCCAAAATCGGTCAAAAAAGTCATAGTATAGTATGTCGTCCAAAAACGGTCAAAAATGTCATAGTATAGTATGTCGCCAAAAATCAGTCAAAAAAGTCATAGTATAGTATGTTGTCCAAAATCAGTCAAAAAAGTCATAGGTTAGTATGTCGTCCAAAATCACCAAAAAATGTCATAGGTTAGTATGTCGTCCAAAATCACCAAACAACGTCATAGGTTAGTATGTCGTCCAAAATCACCAAAAAACGTCATAGTATATATAGTATGTCGTCCAAAAACAGTCAAAAAAGTCATAGGTTAGTATGTCGCCAAAAATCAGTTGAAAAAGTCATAGTATAGTATGTTGCCCAAAATCAGTCAAAAAAGTCATAGTATAGTATGTCGTCCAAAATCGGTCAAAAAAATCATAGGTTAGTATGTCGTCCAAAATCACCAAAAAACGTCATAGGTTAGTATGTCGTCCAAAATCAGTCAAAAAAGTCATAGTATAGTATGTTGCCCAAAATCAGTCAAAAAAGTCATAGTATAGTATGTTGTCCAAAATCAGTCAAAAAAGTCATAGGTTAGTATGTCGTCCAAAATCAGTCAAAAAAGTCATAGTATAGTATGTCGTCCAAAAACGGTCAAAAATGTCATAGGTTAGTATGTCGTCCAAAATCGGTCAAAAAAGTCATAGTATAGTATGTCGTCCAAAAACGGTCAAAAATGTCATAGTATAGTATGTCGCCAAAAATCAGTCAAAAAAGTCATTGTATAGTATGTTGTCCAAAATCAGTCAAAAAAGTCATAGGTTAGTATGTCGTCCAAAAACGGTCAAAAATGTCATAGGTTAGTATGTCGTCCAAAAACGGTCAAAAAAGTCATAGTATTGTATGTCGTCCAAAATAACCAAAAAAAGTCATAGTATAGTATGTCGTCCAAAATCGGTCAAAAAAGTCATAGTATAGTATGTCGTCCAAAAACGGTCAAAAATGTCATAGGTTAGTATGTCGTCCAAAATCGGTCAAAAAAGTCATAGGTTAGTATGTCGTCCAAAATCGGTCAAAAAAGTCATAGGTTAGTATGTCGTCCAAAATCAGTCAAAAAAGTCATAGGTTAGTATGTCGCCAAAAATCAGTTGAAAAAGTCATAGTATAGTATGTTGCCCAAAATCAGTCAAAAAAGTCATAAGTTAGTATGTCGTCCAAAATCAGTCAAAAAGGTCATAGGTTAGTATGTAGTCCAAAATGAGTCAAAAAAGTCATAGGTTAGTATGTCGTCCAAAATCAGTCAAAAAAGTCATAGGTTAGTATGTCGTCCAAAATCTGTCCAAAAAGTCATAGGTTAGTATGTCATCCAAAATCTGTCCAAAAAGTCATAGGTTAGTATGTCGTCCAAAATCACCAAAAAACGTCATAGGTTAGTATGTCGTCCAAAATCAGTCAAAAAAGTCATAGTATAGTATGTTGCCCAAAATCAGTCAAAAAAGTCATAGGTTAGTATGTCGCCAAAAATCAGTCAAAAAAGTCATAGTATAGTATGTTGCCCAAAATCAGTCCAAAAAGTCATAGTATAGTATGTCGTCCAAAATCAGTCAAAAAAGTCATAGGTTAGTATGTCGTCCAAAATCAGTCAAAAATGTCATAGGTTAGTATGTCGTCCAAAATCACCAAAAAAAGTCATAGGTTAGTATGTCGTCCAAAATCAGTCAAAAAAGTCATAGGTTAGTATGTCGTCCAAAATCACCAAAAAATGTCATAGGTTAGTATGTCGTCCTAAATCAGTCCAAAAAGACATGGTATAGTATATATGGATATAGTATCCAAAGTGACCCAAAAATGTCTTCAACTCTTGCCACTAATGGGATTCAAACCAGTGTCCCTTAAAGGTCAGTATTGTAACAGGAGCGTCACAAACCACACAGCCAACTTAAATAACATTACTTAGCCTCAAAAATCACCTAAAATGTCATAGGTTAGTATGTCGTCCCAAAATCGGTCAAAAAAGTCATAGTATTGTATGTCGTCCAAAATCGGTCAAAAAAGTCATAGTATAGTATGTCGTCCAAAATCGGTCAAAAAAGTCATAGTATAGTATGTCGCCCAAAATCGGTCAAAAAAGTCATAGTATAGTATGTCGTCCAAAATCTGTCAAAAAAGTCATAGGTTAGTATGTCGTCCAAAATCACCAAAAAACGTCATAGGTTAGTATGTCGTCCAAAATCAGTCAAAAAAGTCATAGTATAGTATGTTGCCCAAAATCAGTCAAAAAAGTCATAGGTTAGTATGTCGCCAAAAATCAGTCAAAAAAGTCATAGTATAGTATGTTGCCCAAAATCAGTCCAAAAAGTCATAGTATAGTATGTCGTCCAAAATCAGTCAAAAAAGTCATAGGTTAGTATGTCGTCCAAAATCTGTCCAAAAAGTCATAGGTTAGTATGTCGCCCAAAATCGGTCAAAAAAGTCATAGGTTAGTATGTCGTCCAAAATCGGTCAAAAAAGTCATAGTATTGTATGTCGTCCAAAATCGGTCAAAAAAGTCATAGTATAGTATGTCGTCCAAAAACGGTCAAAAAAGTCATAGGTTAGTATGTCGTCCAAAATCGGTCAAAAAAGTCATAGGTTAGTATGTCGTCCAAAACCGGTCAAAAAAGTCATAGTATAGTATGTCGCCCAAAATCAGTCAAAAAAGTCATAGTATAGTATGTCGTCCAAAATCTGTCAAAAAAGTCATAGGTTAGTATGTCGTCCAAAATCGGTCAAAAAAGTCATAGTATTGTAAGTCGTCCAAAATCGGTCAAAAAAGTCATAGTATAGTATGTCGTCCAAAAACGGTCAAAAATGTCATAGGTTAGTATGTCGTCCAAAATCGGTCAAAAAAGTCATAGGTTAGTATGTCGTCCAAAATCGGTCAAAAAAGTCATAGGTTAGTATGTCGTCCAAAATCGATCAAAAAAGTCATAGTATAGTATGTCGCCCAAAATCAGTCCAAAAAGTCATAGGTTAGTATGTCGCCCAAAATCGGTCAAAAAAGTCATAGGTTAGTATGTCGTCCAAAATCGGTCAAAAAAGTCATAGTATTGTATGTCGTCCAAAATCGGTCAAAAAAGTCATAGTATAGTATGTCGTCCAAAAACGGTCAAAAAAGTCATAGGTTAGTATGTCGTCCAAAATCGGTCAAAAAAGTCATAGGTTAGTATGTCGTCCAAAACCGGTCAAAAAAGTCATAGTATAGTATGTCGCCCAAAATCAGTCAAAAAAGTCATAGTATAGTATGTCGTCCAAAATCTGTCAAAAAAGTCATAGGTTAGTATGTCGCCCAAAATCGGTCAAAAAAGTCATAGGTTAGTATGTCGTCCAAAATCGGTCAAAAAAGTCATAGTATTGTAAGTCGTCCAAAATCGGTCAAAAAAGTCATAGTATAGTATGTCGTCCAAAAACGGTCAAAAATGTCATAGGTTAGTATGTCGTCCAAAATCGGTCAAAAAAGTCATAGGTTAGTATGTCGTCCAAAATCGGTCAAAAAAGTCATAGGTTAGTATGTCGTCCAAAATCGATCAAAAAAGTCATAGTATAGTATGTCGCCCAAAATCAGTCAAAAAAGTCATAGGTTAGTATGTCGTCCAAAATCAGTCAAAAAAGTCATAGGTTAGTATGTCGTCCAAAATCTGTCAAAAAGTCATAGGTTAGTATGTCGCCCAAAATCAGTCAAAAAAGTCATAGGTTAGTATGTCGTCCAAAATCTGTCAAAAAAGTCATAGGTTAGAATGTCGCCCAAAATCAGTCAAAAAAGTCATAAGTTAGTATGTCGCCCAAAATCAGTCAAAAAGGTCATAGGTTAGTATGTAGTCCAAAATGAGTCAAAAAAGTCATAGGTTAGTATGTCGTCCAAAATCAGTCAAAAAAGTCATAGGTTAGTATGTCGTCCAAAATCTGTCCAAAAAGTCATAGGTTAGTATGTCATCCAAACTCTGTCCAAAAAGTCATAGGTTAGTATGTCGTCCAAAATCGGTCAAAAAAGTCATAGTATAGTATGTCGCCCAAAATCAGTCCAAAAAGTCATAGTATAGTATGTCGTCCAAAATCAGTCAAAAAAGTCATAGTATAGTATGTCGCCCAAAATCAGTCAAAAAAGTCATAGGTTAGTATGTCGTCCAAAATCTGTCAAAAAAGTCATAGGTTAGTATGTCGCCCAAAATCAGTCAAAAAAGTCATAGGTTAGTATGTCGTCCAAAATCAGTCAAAAAAGTCATAGGTAAGTATGTCGTCCAAAATCAGTCCAAAAAGTCATAGTATAGTATATATGGATATACTATCCAAAGTGACCCAAAAACGTCTTCAACTCTTGCCACTAATGGGATTTGAACCAGTGTCCCTTAAAGGTCAGCATTGTAACAGGAGCGTCACAAATCGGTCGTCCAAAATCGGTCAAAAAAGTCATAGTATAGTATGTCGTCCAAAAACGGTCAAAAATGTCATAGGTTAGTATGTCGTCCAAAAACGGTCAAAAAAGTCATAGGTTAGTATGTCGTCCAAAATTGGTCAAAAAAGTCATAGGTTAGTATGTCGTCCAAAATCGGTCAAAAAAGTCATAGTATAGTATGTCGTCCAAAAACGGTCAAAAATGTCATAGGTTAGTATGTCGTCCAAAATCGGTCAAAAAAGTCATAGGTTAGTATGTCGTCCAAAATTGGTCAAAAAAGTCATAGGTTAGTATGTCGTCCAAAATCGGTCAAAAAAGTCATAGTATTGTATGTCGTCCAAAATCGGTCAAAAAAGTCATAGGTTAGTATGTCGTCCAAAATCGGTCAAAAAAGTCATAGTATAGTATGTCGTCCAAAAACGGTCAAAAAAGTCATAGGTTAGTATGTCGTCCAAAATCTGTCAAAAAAGTCATACGTTAGTATGTCGTCCAAAATCGGTCAAAAAAGTCATAGTATCGTATGTCGTCCAAAATCAGTCAAAAAAGTCATAGGTTAGTATGTCGTCCAAAATCAGTCGAAAAAGTCATAGGTTAGTATGTTGTCCAAAATCGGTCAAAAAAGTCATAGGTTAGTATGTCATCCAAAATCACCAAAAAACGTCATATTTTAGTATGTCGTCCAAAATCTGTCAAAAAAGTCATAGTATAGTATGTTGCCCAAAATCATTCAAAAAAGTCATAGGTTAGTATGTCGCCAAAAATCAGTCAAAAAAGTCATAGTATAGTATGTTGCCCAAAATCAGTCAAAAAAGTCATAGTATAGTATGTCGTCCAAAATCAGTCAAAAAAGTCATAGTATAGTATGTCGTCCAAAATCACTCCAAAAAGTCATAGTATAGCATGTCGTCCAAAATTGGTCAAAAAGTCATAGGTTAGTATGTCGACCAAAATCAGTCCAAAAAGTCATAGGTTAAGTATGTCGTCCAAAATCAGTCCAAAAAGTCATAGGTTAGTATGTTGCCCAAAATCAGTCAAAAAAGTCATAGTATAGTATGTTGTCCAAAATCAGTCAAAAAAGTCATAGGTTAGTATATCGTCCAAAATCACCAAAAAACGTCATAGGTTAGTATGTCGTCCAAAATCAGTCCAAAAAGACATAGTATAGTATATATGGATATAGTATCCTAAGTGACCCAAAAATGTCTTCAACTCTTGCCACTAATGGGATTCAAACCAGTGTCCCTTAAAAGTCATAGTATAGTATGTCGTCCAAAATCTGTCAAAAAAGTCATAGGTTAGTATGTCGCCCAAAATCGGTCAAAAAAGTCATAGGTTAGTATGTTGTCCAAAATCAGTCAAAAAAGTCATAGGTTAGTATGTCGTCCAAAATTGGTCAAAAAAGTCATAGTATTGTATGTCGTCCAAAATCAGTCAAAAAAGTCATAGTATTGTATGTCATCCAAAATTGGTCAAAAAAGTCATAGTATAGGAGGTTGTCCAAAATCAGTCCAAAAAGTCATAGGTTAGTATGTTGTCCAAAATCAGTCAAAAAAGTCATAGGTTAGTATGTCGTCCAAAATAACCAAAAAAAGTCATAGGTTAGTATGTCGTCCAAAATAACCAAAAAAAGTCATAGGTTAGTATGTCGTCCAAAATCAGTCAGAAAAGTCATAGTATCGTATGTCGTCCAAAATCAGTCAAAAAAGTCATAGGTAAGTATGTCGTCAAAAATCAGTCAAAAAAGTCATAGGTTAGTATGTTGTCCAAAATCGGTCAAAAAAGTCATAGGTTAGTATGTCATCCAAAATCACCAAAAAACGTCATATTTTAGTATGTCGTCCAAAATCTGTCAAAAAAGTCATAGTATAGTATGTTGCCCAAAATCATTCAAAAAAGTCATAGGTTAGTATGTCGCCAAAAATCAGTCAAAAAAGTCATAGTATAGTATGTTGCCCAAAATCAGTCAAAAAAGTTATAGTATAGTATGTCGTCCAAAATCAGTCAAAAAAGTCATAGTATAGCATGTCGTCCAAAATTGGTCAAAAAAGTCATAGGTTAGTATGTCGACCAAAATCAGTCCAAAAAGTCATAGGTTAGTATGTCGTCCAAAATCAGTCCAAAAAGTCATAGGTTAGTATGTTGCCCAAAATCAGTCAAAAAAGTCATAGTATAGTATGTTGTCCAAAATCAGTCAAAAAAGACATAGTATAGTATATATGGATATAGTATCCAAAGTGACCCAAAAATGTCTTCAACTCTTGCCACTAATGGGATTCAAACCAGTGTCCCTTAAAAGTCATAGTATAGTATGTCGTCCAAAATCTGTCAAAAAAGTCATAGGTTAGTATGTCGCCCAAAATCGGTCAAAAAAGTCATAGGTTAGTATGTTGTCCAAAATCAGTCAAAAAAGTCATAGGTTAGTATGTCGTCCAAAATCAGTCCAAAAAGTCATAGGTTAGTATGTCGTCCAAAATTGGTCAAAAAAGTCATAGTATTGTATGTCGTCCAAAATCAGTCAAAAAAGTCATAGTATTGTATGTCATCCAAAATTGGTCAAAAAAGTCATAGTATAGGAGGTTGTCCAAAATCAGTCCAAAAAGTCATAGGTTAGTATGTTGTCCAAAATCAGTCAAAAAAGTCATAGGTTAGTATGTCGTCCAAAATAACCAAAAAAAGTCATAGGTTAGTATGTCGTCCAAAATAACCAAAAAAAGTCATAGGTTAGTATGTCGTCCAAAATCAGTCAGAAAAGTCATAGGTTAGTATGTTGTCCAAAATCAGTCAGAAAAGTCATAGGTTAGTATGTCGTCCAAAATCAGTCAGAAAAGTCATAGGTTAGTATGTCGTCCAAAATCAGTCCAAAAAGTCATAGGTTAGTATGTCGTCCAAAATAACCAAAAAAAGTAATAGGTTAGTATGTCGTCCAAAATCAGTCCAAAAAGTCATCGGTTAGTATGTCGTCCAAAATTAGTCCAAAAAGTCATAGGTTAGTATGTCGTCCAAAATCAGTCCAAAAAGTCATAGGTTAGTATGTCGTCCAAAATCAGTCAAAAAAGTCATAGGTTAATATGTCGCCCAAAATCGGTCAAAAAAGTCATAGTATAGTATGTTGTCCAAAATCAGTCAAAAAAGTCATAGGTTAGTATGTCGTAAAAAATCAGTCAAAAAAGTCATAGGTTAGTATGTCGTCCAAAATCAGTCAGAAAAGTCATAGGTTAGTATGTCGTCCAAAATCAGTCAGAAAAGTCATAGGTTAGTATGTCGTCCAAAATCAGTCCAAAAAGTCATAGGTTAGTATGTCGTCCAAAATCAGTCCAAAAAGTCATAGGTTAGTATGTAGCCCAATGTTGTGAAAATGTTTTATAGTTTAGCACATCAGATATAATACAATGGACATACAAACATATATATGTATAGTTTTAGTCATGTCAAAACTATATCTTCAAAATGTAAGTTAGAAATGTGTTTAAGATTTAAAAGCAAATGTCAAGATTCTATTACATATAAACGTTATAACAGTTTTTCTATTCCTTCACAGTCAAGAATACACTATTGCAGGATCAACATGCTTCAAAGGTTCTTCAGGGAGGACATGTGGGCGGATTTCAGGCTGAGCAGAGCCCTGGTTGTGCTTCTGGAACCTTCTCAACCAAGACGGAGACATTTATATTTTATTTAATGTCATTGTTGTTAATATCGTGTTAATAAAAAATAATGTAATGCTTTTTATGTTAAAATAATAACACACACACACACACACACACACAGAGAGAAGCGCTGCATGTTACAGTATCACTGTGATGTTATTGTGTTTACTGAAATGTCATTGTGTTTTAACTTTCAGGGCCACCATAAAAAAATGCTTTTAAAAGGTTTCAAATGATGACTCTTTCCTCCATTTGCTGATATCTATACATATTGCAGTGAAACAAATATCAATGTACTTTTACTTAAGAACACTTGACCTCAAATAAAACAACCTGTTCTGAATAAATCATCACAACTCTCACCATTTTTTTCTGTTAAATTATGTCACATTTAATATTAAGGATGTTTTTCACTCACCAATCATCGCAGTTCACACTCACAATGTACATGTTTTGCTCTACTCAACACAGGTGCATGTCATCAGTGGCTAATTGCCTCCACAGTATGACATCACTTGTCTCCTCCTCCTCCCCCCCCCATCCTTTTTTTCCTCAATAGAATTACCAAAATAAAAGCACACAGACTACCGCGTTTCTTCAGGGTCACTGAGGTGTCTGAGCGGCACAGCAGCAACAGGAAGACGTGTGCAAACCTCTCCTCGGCCATGAAGTTCAAGCTGAAATTCTGATTAGCGGTTGAGGATTAACATCCACCGATCATGAAAACTGAGTGAGTTCTCCCGTTGGCAAGTCAACCCTAACATACCATCTGCCACACTGGCAGGAGGCAGCGCCGCCGACGTCCTGCTGGTGATAATCTGTTCTAGATTTCGAATATCACACATCCACCGATGACTTCGCTCGTACACAGTCTTACATAATAACACCAGCTGTTGTTTTTAATCAGTGTTATTTCAGACGTCGTCATATTCTACGGAAAGTTTGGAATCCCGAGGAGCATCATTCAAGCATTAAGATACGAAACAAGATGGCTACATTTGAAACAAAAACACATTTTAATGAGAATCATTTTCCGTTAATAAACACGAGTGGTTTGCGAGCTGACAAACTCCCAGCACTTTCTCCTCCCTTTTAAGCGCCGTCTCCCCAGCGACCAGGCAATAAAGTACACAGTGAAGAAAAAACAAAAGGCCTGGATATGGTGTTGTTAAAATGCTGTGAGCGATATTCAGTGAACAACAACACGGTGTTTCTCTCAGGTCTCACAGGACAAGGATTTATGTGAGCTGGATCTGAAATAAGGATTGGGAAGAGACATTCACTCTTAAAGAGCTATTGTGTGTAACTCTTTTTTTTGTCCTAATGACACAGTTCAGGTCGGAGTTGTCCCGTCGTCGATCCCAACCCCCACCGGGACCTTTAAGTGCCTTGTCTCCATCCCAGGATTTCACATATACCGCCGTAGGTAACTCCTGCTCCCGGGGAAAAACATTTTAAAAATGCATGCTGATGCCAGGTGGAAATGTCAAAGCTGAGAGCAGGCTGTTGTCTCCCTGAGCTAACACAAGCTATTAGTTGGCTTTTCTTGGTTCCTTTCAGCAGGGCTGCAGAGAGGTGGCCGACGTGTCCACAAATGTGTCCGTTGGTGAGTGGGTTTTCCGGCTCACGTGCTTCGCTCTGAGCTCGTCTCTGAAGTCGTAGTGGAAGAGACCGGGATCAGTGGCGCACAGATGAGCGTAGGCGTCGACTAAAGCCCTGAAGTGGGGTATGGTGAGTTCTGTCGGGCGCAGAGTGGGGTCCACGTCCGCCCTCTGCAGCATCTCCTGCGTCAGGTCGACGCGGCACGCCTCCGGGAACAACATCCTGCAGGCAAAAAAATGACCTCTCTGCTATTATTTCAAATCTGTGCAGTTAATTGAAATCACACAAAGGATTAGAGCTGCTCATGAATTGTTAATTCGTCGCCGCTGCTACGCAACATCAAGGGATTTTAGAGAAGTTGTGTTAGTTTTGTCTCTGTGTCTAACATAAATTCCCCAATTTTCAAGCTCTCCGGTGCATTTCATGTCATTTTTAAACACAGGATGCTCCACAGCAGCCACTTCCTCACACTTTGCTGTACAGATGCTTCTCTAGGCGCCGCGCCTGCCGGTGCCTCCTCTCCAATTTGGTGCTGCTGCTGCTGCTGCCGGCGCCGACGCACTGCATTACATAAAATATGCTGCCTCGTCTTCCTGTGCCACCTTCAATGACTCATAATTGCTGCTCTCTTTCACGCAGCCAGTGTTCCTCTTTGTTATCTGGGCCTACATGCACTCTCTCCTAACAGGCAGACGGGGGCGATGGGCAGCGCGGCGCACATGTGCGAGTGTGGGCGTTCGGGTTTTCGTCGCTCGTGGTAGTGCCACAGATTCTGTGAGTGCCAAGTCCTCAAAAGATGTGTCTTTTCTTTCTTTTTTTATATGTGGTATGTGAGAGGGGAGAAAAAGGAAAAAAAAACCCATTCTAATTAATGATGAGATGAAGATGCTGTCAGAAAACAGAGAATACAAAATGGAGAGGAGATGGTGATGGAAGAGGATGAGATAGAAGAGAGAGAAAAGGCTAAATAGATGCTGAATGTTTTGGGTATATACTGTATCTCCAACACTGCAGCTCTAATTTGATTTGAAATATATATTATTTTTAAGTCAAACTTCAAATAAAGTTCTTAGGCTTCTCCCGCGCTTCAGATAAGCCTGCAGCGATTTACGAGAGCTTCATATTCAAACGGTTCTCTTTCAGCGTTCGTTGAGCTATCTCACTATTTCGCTCATGTTTCATCAGAGAAGCAAGGTTAACGCCTTAACCTAAAGGTCTTACAGTAGCTGTTGTTTTTCAGTCGTGATGTAACATGCATCGCTCTGTGTCTCCACAGACACGGGGGAAAAAAAACAAACACTGGCTATACTGAGAAACACAGAGAGAGAAGGTTCGTGTGGAGCTAAGTCTGGTTTTTATTTATTATTATTCATATATTGAAAGGTTACACACACACACACACAGCTTTAAAAACAAATCACATACATACTAACTAAAGATTTGTACTGAGGATTATTTTCATTATCATTTAATCTGGTGATTATTTATCTCAGTGTAGAACCACAGCATTTACTGTTGCAGCGTTAACAATAACACAACTTTGAATAATTCATCGGAGTCTATTCAAAAACAACTCAAACGTGTGATCGTACTTACTCCACTCCTCTGTAGCAGTGCTTCCTGCGAAACTGGAAGACGTTTTTCACCACTTTCTCCACCATCTTGAAGGGCTGCTCGATCTGGGGCTGAACCAGAGGAGTGAAGTGGACAACTCCCACGTCCACCTGCGTACAAACACACACACACACACAAAACAGCAGGGGTTAACCACAAGACTGTGAGACGTGCTCATGGGAATGCACAGGTGTATGTGTGTGTGGTGTGAAAGGTTGCCTGTCAAATGGCAAAAGCAGAGAGAGGGCGTGAAGAGGCGGAGGGACAAACACACTGGGATGAAGGGGGGGAGAGGAAAGGCAGAAAATAAGATGACGCAGCACGGCTGGCTGGAGAGCTGCTTCCAGTTGCCACAGTAACACCTGTGCGATGGACTATAGAAAGTGAGCCTCTGTCTTTCCCTGTCTGTCTTTCCAGTCACTGCATCATCATCACCACAGTTACTTAATGCCTACGAGCCTGACTCACTCCTCTCTCCTCACTCTGGCTCTACCATTTCCACCGTGGGTGAAACCAATGGAGCGGAAACCTGTATTCTCCATGTATGGATCCAGTGAAGGGGACAAAAAGGCAGCGATTTGTGTCCCTGCTCTGTGGGAGACGCAGAGGACACAGTTTTCTCTGATTAAATCTTTTTCTTTTTTTTTTGAGGTCACCTTTGCAGAACTCGTCCTTGCTTAGCGTTCGGAGATGAAGTAGAACAATGGCGGCAACACAAGCGCACAGCCCAGAGAGATGATGTTCACCTATACACTATATATTATATATATATATTCTGACTTTTGTCGTGGATATGTCAGTTACTTATACATAGCAAAATAACAATTTTCTACGTTTAAATCCGCCAGTAATCTGATAAATAAATAAGTAAATCAACTCAACTGTAATTAGAATTCCCCTTTCATTCATTGGTTTTAGCTTTTTAAGAAGACCAGGATTAGTTTTGACATAATTACAGATTACAGTAAACACACACTTACATGTAATCTGGTAGTGAGTAACAACGTTTACAGACATAAACATCGTCTTTCATTGTTATTGCATACGACACTGAACGAACGTGGCACTCACACAACACTAGCTCCCGTAACTCAAAGTGAATAAAAATTAAACTGAATTCAAATATGTAACTGGATTACATACAGTATATGCTGTTCTTCTGTGGTACTTCTGTATGTCTTTTTAATGACAGATTCATTTTGCATCATAAATGTATTTTTATCATAAATTGTAGATGATTCTATATGAAAAGAAACACTTTCATTGTGACATGATATCACAAATATCGTAATTGCAACAACCAGACAGAACACTGTGATATCATTTAAAGCTCATATCGCCTGCGTCTGACTGAATTGTTGCTTTCTCTCAAAAAGTTGGACTTTTCTTCACTTGACCTCCTTCAGTTTGTGTCCTAGAGGGTCATAGGTAGGGCTGAATGATTTGTAAAAAAAAAAAAAACACAATACATACAAGGATATGAACTTCAGATAGGAATAAACATTACTTAAAAATAAAGTATAGTTTGTGTCTGGAGTCAGTGATGAGTTAAATTGAAAGATTTTGTTAATATCTGAACAATGAGGATAGTGTATCCGGTCCAGATGCCTGGCGCCTTGAAATCTAGGGAGGGAACCTTGAAAGGCGCCTATAGTTTGTGTCTTATCCAAAGTTGTGGCTGTTAATATTGCGGTAATTGAACTCAAAGTTGCCTGAAGATTAGAATTTTCCCTCACAGTTTGAGCCCTGGGTCACATATGATGCACAACAGAAAGCCTAAAATGACCCATTCACACCTACAGTCTCCAATTAAACTAAATACAACCTGAATATGTTTGGACTGTGGGAGGAAGCTTGAGTATCCAGGGAAAACACACAGAGGCAGCATGCAACTGGCCTTTCTAGACACCTTCAATCACAACACACGATATGTTTACAGTGTTACAATCCACTCGATACATGGTTACTTCTTCCTGTTCAAAGTAGATCTCTATTTTTGACCAAATAAGTAAAGATACTCTGTCTACATTCCTTCGCCCCTGCAGGAATGACTGAGATATAGCAGCAGACGTGTGTTAGAGGTGGTGGGTGATGAGAACCTTGGCTCCAGTTCCTCGCTTGCCGCTGCCTCGCGATCCTTTGTGCGTCAGCACGGTCAGCAACTAAGCTGACATGACACTGCTGAAGTAGTCGTGCCAGACTATCAGCGCAGCCAAGCTCTCTCGCCTTCAGATCACCACCTCTTTAACTTTCGAGTCCATATACTGTAGAGCCTCAACATGCTCTATCCTCTGCGCTGCTTCATGTACAGGACAACCGGCTATTTTTATCTCCTGAAAACCAGCAGGATCAAATGATCCAGGAACACATTAAATCCATCTCTGAATCTAAAGAGCCTGCGCTAATGCAGCACAAATACATCAAGATCATCTTTAAAGGGTGTTACACAATAATGCTGTGAGTTATAGCTTAAGGGGCTGCAGCACAATCAGTCTAAACCTTATGTTCCCAGTGAAGGGCCACTGAAGGGGACTGTACTCTCTCTGACAGCCCGGACAGAGCCATCAGTGCTGTTAGTTGTAATAATAATATTGCCCTTAAGTGCTTTTTGCCATTACGAGCTTTTCAACATGCTCAAAGACTCACACGGTTAAAGGAAAGAATAACAAACATCTAAATAGCTGTAGGAAAGAAAGAAGAAATCAGCTGCAGTATGTAAAGGTATGTGGAGAGGAGGCAAGGAAAGAAGGAAGGATGTAGGTGCGCGAATGGAGACGACACACTGTGTTACGTGATCATTCAAAGACAAGACGAACATGCAAAACAAGCACAGACGCGGCTCCCGCTTACTCACACAAACACAATCAGAGGTGAAATAAAAGTACAGGTAATTCAGTTCAACAGCCCCCCTGTGGAGACTACACACCCTGCAGAGCTCGCCTTGCATCCTGGGAGCTTGTATTTCTGGACTGTGACTCATTTTCATTCACAGCTGCCGTTTGCTTTTTCTGGGCCAGGGGCTAGCGTTGATAATTAGGGGAGGAAAACTTAAGCGGTCCATGGGTGCATGAAGGCTCTCTAATGAGCTGTTTGCATTCGTCTTTTTATGAGACACAACTCAGGTAGCGCTCCGGAGCGCTTGTAAAAAGCCGCAGCACTATCTGTTATCAGATCTATGGATCCCTGCGTCGTCCACAGCTGCACAGCTGCTGCTGAGTTTCTTGCCGCAGTGGAGTTTAATGGAATGGCAGGGGTGGAAAGGAGGCTGTCTTAACAGCCCTTAGAAGAATAGAGCAAGGAAAAGGTCGAAACTCCGGGGTTCAACGTTAGATAGTGGTTCTGAGGATGAGCTCATGCTAACCAAAATCATTTGACCAGAAACCTTTAAATAACGAGCAACTGCTTCACTTCACAAAGGCACATTTCAATAAAGAGATGTCATGTGACAAGGATAATACGATTGAGGGCTGTAAATGCTTAGACCATTATGTTTTTAAGTGGTAGCAATAACAGATGTCTTATTTACAAGGTGGTAAAAGACTAGATCAGCCTGATATTGGTATCAATCGGTAATCAAGGTTGTGATATTGGTATTGTATTGGACACAAAAATGTGGTATTGAGCCATGGGTGGAAGGATTTCTCCAATGTTACTTGAACACTCAGCATTGGTGGCCTAATGGGACTAGTGTATTATAACTGTGTGTAGGAATTCTTTCCATCTGATGGTTAACATTAGTTTAATCTATTTCCAATAACAGCAACTAAGACACCCCTAAAAACTAAAAAGTGGTGATCAGTAACTCCAGATACTTAAAAGTGTCATCGGTATCATGAGGTCTTGAAATGTTGGACAACTGGTCTGATTAGACTGAACATTAGAGGTGGGTTAACACTTTTGCATGCTTCACTATGCAAAGACTGTGAAAATGTAAAGAAAAATCAGCTAAAAGCATTTTAGCTGAGTCATGTTTGGGCTGTTACTTCTTTCTTTTTTGGGAAAACAGTATTTGTGACACGGAGAATTATGTCTTTGAAATGACTCAGCACAAGAGTTTGTGATATCGGTATCGGACAAAAAAAAAGTGGTATCGTCCCCTAAATTAAAATATTGTGTATCATCATCATGTTTAAATGTACAGTATGTAAAATTTAGCAACATTTATAGGTGAAGTTGCACGTTATATCCCTGAATATCCCTCACCTTGCCCTTCTCATCCAAGTGTGTTGGAGAAGCTTTGTAGCTTCAACTAGTATCAAAAGTGTTAGTCCATTGTGGGCCTCTGTAAAAACACGGTGGTCCAAAATGACGGCCTCTGTAAAGCTGACCTTGCTCCTGATATAAATATAAAAGTCTCATTCCGAGGTAATAAAAAAACAACAATTCAGACAGGCATACAATTTTACACACTGGACCTTTAACACAGTCCAAGTTGAATGATGATTCTTTTACGGGCTGCATCATTTGATTTGGAACCGAGGTTTATATTATGAGACTCATTTCCTCCTACCTGTCACATTAACGGAGAAGGACTACGTCCAAGATCTTGTATTTTGGATTTGCAAAACTGCTTTGGTGACACGAGATCAGAAAACCATCTGCTAGGCAGAAGCGATAAAAAGGAATGCCTTTAATTTCGCTCTCTGTTGGAATAATTAGGCCATTTATATTCCACACTTCATGATTTAGGAGAGGTGCGAGGGGGAAAAGTCGATATTGGGACTATACAGGCGACAGCATCTCAGCCGTCAGCTTGTCCAAGTCACTTTGCTGTTATGATTTATATATGGCCTTGCAACATGGCTTCACTGGGTAGCGCCACTGTAATATATCCCACTCGCTGCCATTAATCCTCCCCCTGATAACCTCAACATGCAAGGGAACTCCATCTTAAATCACACGCTGTCACCTGGGTCGTCCACTGAGGTGCTATGAACATGCCTTCACCCAATCTACTGTCCCCCTCAGACCACCTAAAATACTCTGCCACCGCTGGGAGAAATCCTGAAGTGGGGTAGCAGACTGACTTATTGACTCTAGTTGACAGGCTTTATATCTTTCCCCCCTCTGGCGGAGACTTCACCACCACCGCCACCCCCTTCACTTTACAAGGGTGGCAATAGGTATCAAACACAGAAAGCAGACAGAGAACGGGGATGCTCTGATGGTAATCATATCATGTAGGCTTGAGGAGGCAACTGCATTTAGGAGGGGGCAAAGCAAGTGAATCATTATCACTAATTTCTCCTAAAATGAGATTGTTATGTTAAAGAGCTATCCTCCAGCTCGTAATAATTCTTCTTCATCTCTCAATCCAGATAATTGAATCAGATACTTGAAAATGAAGACGCCAGCTTCTGCACCCATATAGGAGTATGGTATACGAAAAAAGTGTAATGTGTAGAGCGAACCTTCTTCTTAATAGACGGTCAGAGGTTTGATCCCCAATTTCTGTCAAATACCCCAAATTGCAAGTGTTACATACATACAGATCACAAAATAAACCGTCATTGTTTTGTCAACTGAAAAATACCAGGTCTTACGTTGCTGAACTCTTTAAACGGGCAAAATATAGCACATCTCCATCTAAAAGTTACACATCTACTTTTGTCTGCAACTCAGAACCATTTAAATAGTGATACAAATTGTGCATTATCATATTTCATACGTTTGACCTTCCTCAAGCTCAGCGGGGAACTCTATTACCCAAGCGTTGCCCCGTGGTTCTCCATGCTCCCCCACTTCCACCTCCAATGTCTCTTCCTCCAAGAGTTCTAGCACAAAGGCATGTGAGCGGTAATTTGTCATGTCCCTTTGAGCGTAACCAAGATGAGATGGCAGGGGCCCTGGGGCATCAGCCACCGCACTACCTGCACCACCAACACTCGACACTTACATAATGGCAGGTTCTGAGAAAGTGCAGGCGGGTGGAAGAAAGCTACATGCAGCCAGAGAAAGCATGAACAAAAAGCTAATATGCAGAGATCCTGCCTCCAAGGGGGGGGGGGAAGAGTTGCATTAATTATGACAATATGTTGAGGAGACATCAGCGGAGGAGGAAAGCCACTCAGAGAAGAGAAGGAAGCAGTCAATGCCAGTGAATATACTGGGCTGATGATGCCAAAGGGGTTTGGGGAGGAAAATGCTCTGGCATCCTTGCAGAGGAACTTGCCGACAGCACATACAGAACATTCAAGGCTGAAGCTCTTGGTCTTTGACAGGATCAGCTCCGTGGGGAGATGCTTTCATCACTGAAGAATTATGAAAAAAGGTCAAAAAAATGTTGACATCTACTGGAACTGTGGAACAGCAAACAAGGGTAACGTGGGAAAAATAGTTTCGATGGGTTATTTTTGAAACGCACAAATGACATTCCACTTGGGAGTCAGTCTTAATGTAGTGAGTTTCACATTTCACAAGAGTTTTGCCTACACCTACAGCATTATGTAAAACCCTTTTTTTCCACGGAACAGTACAGGGCTGGGTATCATGGCCAAATGCCTAAATCGATTCCATTCGCAAGGTTCTGAATCGATTAATCCTGATTCAATTGGATTCGATTCAATCTGCACTTAAATAATGAAAATGGCTTTTGTTTTGCCCCGGACGGCTTGTTAACGGAAGCCAACGTTATCGTAGTGTGATACCTTGTCAAGTGGTTTCTGAGGTTTGTAGTATTTGTACAATAACTGACCTCCACTTGGCGAGATCTTGCAAACCACTTTGGCTTCATCCAGCTCTTTGTCTTGTGTTGTTTTGAATCCGAAATCGTTCCAGACGTCAGACTTAAGTTGGGACGGCTTGCTGAGCAGAGTTTTACCCGCATCGGCCATTGTTTGTATGCACGCTTGTGAACGTCAACCTGGCGTAAACGCGCCACTGCTTCATCGCGCATGAGACTACTGGGGTTCATGGGAAAAAATCTATCTCATGCCCTATGAATCGATATTGCAGAACAGTACGTTACGCACTTATTCCACTGGGGTACGATACACATGGTCCAGCTCCAAGGATGGAGCAAGACAACACACTGCCACCCAACCGCACCATGTAGAGCTGAATTGTACTGCTGTACTGTAAATCACAAGGCACAAGTTGAAACTGGACCACCTCTGCAAGATGATGGGCACAAAAACAATTACAAAAGGGAGGACATAAAAGAGGAACATGCTAATTGAATTACAAAAGCCTGGTTGGTCCGGCGTTGCCACAGAGTAATGCTGCACAAAAGCCTGAGAGCTATGCTGCTAGGTGATAAAATAAAGGAGAAACCTCGCTTATAACAGTGTGCAATATCTTCACACATGACAGCTTCACACGTCTACACTCGCCAACCGTATGTTAACTGCATTTTGCTCTTCTCGCCTTTCATCCTTTTTTCTTCCCCTGCTCCTTTCATCTTTTTTTCCTCCTATAATCTCTTTATTTATTTATCCCACTCCCAAAAGAACAACGCCGGCATCTGCACTTAGGATCTCATTGGTTACAAGGAGATAGGTCACACATGCCATACTGTGTCGTGTGTTGACAGAAAATCGGGAAAGAAATGCCTCTTCATGCAGCGAGTGCCGTTTCCCACGAGGAGCTTTGGAAAAGAATGTAGTGTTGAAGGTCGACACCAACATCACACTTGAGGTAATTTGGTGCACACCATCGCTGCATGGTGGCCAGATCTCATTTTAAGAAAGAGGGTCTCTTAGGAGTAGTCGAGGAGTGGAACAATGGAGAACACTGGACCATATTAAACAAACAGATCAATAGCTAAACAAATCAATTGCAACCAACCAATCTGCACGTAATGGCTACACATCACTGTGGTCAATGCCTGGTTATTAGTCTGTAAGTGGGAGGGGAGGCAAAGTCATTTCCCACAGCTGGGTGTTTTTTTGCTGATTTGCACATGCAGCAAAAATAATAGTAACACACATCCGCGCTTCCAAGGTTATCAGCTCTAATAGTCACGTTTTGTCCTCTTTGTCATTCATGAATCAAGGCCATCCAAGCCACTCCCTCCCTTGGTTCGTTACGTCCTTCAGAGAGAGAAAAGGAAACAGGGGTAAAGATAGGGTAGCAGCTGTGAGGTTTAGCCTCCTGCTGACTGACGGCTGATGAAGACGACGCCTCAGGGAGGGTCAATTTTGGCATAGTGAGATATGTTTACTCGCGTGCACCGGCACATGTGTGAACACATCTTTGTCAAACACTGTCTGGTCACAAAGATAGCAGCTCTTTTCCCCTTCTCTCTTAATTAGATGACTGTGTTTGGAAACATTATCCTACTTGGCATCTTGGCAATTCCTTATCTGTAACCAACTCCAATATTGAATTCTGTCTGAGCTGTGTATTTCAGGGAAGCACTATGGTGTTTTGTTTTCTCATTCATTCACTTTCAATTAGTCAAACTATGTCAGCAACAAATATGCCATAAATTATGGATCTTATGGATATTTTGAAGAGGACACTGTTAGAGGAGTAATATATTTGTGACATTCTGGAGAAATAATGGAGAAAAATTGGGAAAAAAACAAAAGTTCCAATGATTATTTAAGGGTTGGCTCTCTGGAGCTATGTGCTCTCATAGACACACACTGACAAAGGACTGCCCTCAACACGACACCATTTATTTTTATGACATTATTGTGAGCTGAATGAAATGATTGTGGGCGGTTTGATTAGATAATTAAAAATGAATGCATGCAAATATAGAAAAGGGAAAACAATATCACCACACACAGTATTGTGGCAAATGTGAAATAGGTACAACCTTCTCAGGCTGTGCCTTGTTTGCCAAACGGTTCAAAATCACTGAGGCTTTAGTTGGATTGTTGTTTATGAAACAGATTCCTTGTAAAAATATTTGAACAAGTCACAGACATTCAGCAGAGCTAGGACTGCAGCAGTTAATTACTGTTATTTTTTTTTTATAAATCATAACAAATTATTTAAATTCAGCTGCATAAAAAATGTTGTTTTTTCTATGAAAGTAGGCTGAAAATGAAATAAATGACCATCATCACTTTAAGGCTGGTGAAACACCGGTTTGACATTTCCATATTTTTCTGCTCATCGATTAAGATAAGAGCAGAAAAGACAGTAAAGATAATAAATAATAAACATGCATTTCCAAGAAGTACTATATAGAAACATTTAACAATAAGTGACTATAAAACGTTAAAAAAAAGAATAGACATAATATATACAGTATGGGCTTGATATTTACAGTATAATTTTCTATATATTCTATATGTATATTGCACTTTTTGCAAATTTAGTAAAATTACAGTATATTGTACGTGGGATGAGTAACCTGCTGTAGTGTGGTCTATGGAGAGCAGAGCTTGTTGTGCAGTCTAACGGTTTAATGAGGTAAAAATGTAATGAATCCATTATTATATGACTCGTTGGTTGCAGAACCTTTGTGACGACATGAACACGTGCTGATAGTCTTAAAGCGTTTGTTATTATATTTCAAAAACTCAAGTTGTGGTTGTGAGTCACACACACACACACACACGCGCAGGGAGAGAGAGGGAGGGAGAGAGAGGGAGAGGGAGAGCTACGATCGCTCCTCTCCTCCAGACTGAGTCTGTGTGGTCCGTGTGGAGCTGTTACAGTGGGATGTCCTCGCTCTCTTTCTACACTGTTGCTAAGGAAATGGATGGTCTGAATGGATCCGCGGTCCGGGCTAAATTCTGCGCCTCGACCCGTCACGAGCCTCCCGCTGCCGCTGTTAGTGCCGCTGCTCCCTTTCACTGTGTCACCGTGTGTGTTTACAGGAATCACTGCGAACAGCGTGACGCGTCAGCGCCAGCTCTGCACCAGCCGGGGTAAGACATTATTTCAACATCGCTTTTCTCTCTCACCCTCTCACCTCTCTTTCTCTCATTGAACCACAATAAAACAAAAACAACAACAACAACAAAAACCCTCACTAAGACTAAGCTTCGAGGTTATTTAGACAAACCTGTTTAGTTAGATGAGAAGAGCACAATGCGCAGACTGGAAAAGTCCGACAAATATTATAATAATAAATCTCATCAAACGTTCCCAAGTTTAATCCCAGTGGCTGATTAAATTATAACAAGCGATTTACTTTAACATCCCAGTGTTTACTTTCAAAAAGACAGCCTGTGTTTACTCAGTAAACACCACAGATAATCAACGTGCTAGAATATACAGTGTAAGAGTGGAGTGTGAGGGCACTGCAGCTTTAAGTCCACATTGAGCATTGCAAATACCACAAACTCATTTCTCCCTCTCCAATAACAGCTCTACGGGGCTCCAGTGAGGAGAAAGGAGAAGGCAGCACATAGAAAATGCACACATGCACATCAAGCCCAAGTGGTTTTTTTGTTGTTGTTTTTTAAACTTACCTAGAGTCAGCCACAGCCAGCTCTCCTCCTCTCTCCCCTGCTTCATATTCTCCTTTGTTTCCATTCGGAGAAAGTCTGCGCTTGGGTGAGGTGAGTGAGGGGAGAAAGGAGGGAGTGCAGGGAGGAGAGCCACTCATCAATTTCTCATTTCTGTCACTCTCCTCCAGTCCAGTGCAGCTGCAGCTGAAAAAGTGAGGAGGCTGGGGATATTGACTGGCAGCTGTTACGCCACCGAGGGAGGAGAAGAGGGGGGTAAGCGGCGGCTGGACAGTGGGGTGGACGAGCCTGGCTGGAGCTGGGTGAATGCTGCCAAGCGAGGACAAGGGCTGAGGCGGCAGCAGCGGCGTCAGCAGCAGCAGCAGCAGCAGCAGCAGCGTAGACTCTCAGAAGGAGCATGGCATCCACTGGGATGCAGATATTTGGATTTGTTCTCGCACTGATGGGCATCATGGGAGCGATGGTGGCCACGGTGCTGCCCAACTGGAAGGTCAGTGCAGATGTGGGCTCCAACATCATCACAGCAATCTCCCAGATGCAGGGACTGTGGATGGACTGCACATGGTACAGCACCGGCATGTTCAGCTGCACACTCAAGTACTCGGTGCTTTCACTACCTGCGTACCTGCAGACTGCGCGCACCACCATGGTGCTGTGCTGCGTGCTGGCAGCCATGGGCCTCTGCCTCGCATCCCTGGGACTAAAATGCACACGCTGGGGAGGCGGACGGCGCTCCAAGCGGCACGCCGCGATTGCCAGTGGTGGCTGCTTCGTCTCTGCGGGGTTCCTGTGTCTCGTTCCTGCTTCCTGGTTTACCAACGAGGTCATCACCAACTTCCTGGACTCTAGTGTGCCCGAGAGCAATAAGTTTGAGCCCGGGGGTGCCGTGTACGTTGCTTTTGTCTCAGCGGGATTTCTCTTTGTCGGAGGGTCCATCTTCTGCATGTCCTGCTCGGGGAAGCGACACGGCCCCCAAGACCTGGTCTTGCTCCCTCCCCCTGACAAACTGCTGCTCCAGCAGCAGCAGCAACAGCTGCTTCAGCAGCAGCAGGATCTCCAGCATCAGTACTGCTCTCTCTCCCCACTAGACAATAAGACTGGCTACAGCCTGCAGGACTATGTGTAATAAAGCAGCGATGTGTACGCCACGGCTACAGGGAGACGAGCCTGAGGGGGAAACCATCACAGTTTATGCTGCACACTGGGCTCTTCGCTAGATGGAGGTGGAGAAAAAAATGAGGGAGGAGGGCAACAACTTTGAATTCACCCCCCCCCCATCTGGCTCTTCTCCATTTTTCTTCTGTTTTGCAAGCACAAGCGGTGGAGGTATTCCCTAAGCAGCAGCTTGGAACAAAGTGTGAATGTGTAAGGAGCCGGGATAAGATGCTGCGGAATCGAAGGAAGCTGCTAACCGAATGCAGACATCCTCCATCAGTAAATCACAGAAAGAGCTCCCTCGGGAACGGATTAAGCAAATAAGGAAGGCTTCAGAGTTGATTTTTTTTTTTTTCCTCGCCAAAGGTTTGAATTGAAAGAAAGAAGCAATCATTTAGCTGCTATTTACAATCGTTTGGTACACTCTCGTTTGATGAAGAAGGCAATATAACGCCTGAGAGCAGTAGGTGGAAGCCTCTCTCATCGCAAGCCATTAGTTTTTTCGTGTACTTATAGAAACGCTACATGGAAATGACTAGAATAAATTGTCATATTTTTGTTAGCTACTAGAGTAATGTTGATATTTTTGCCTCTAAAGCATGCTGTGTGGAGCCTGTCTGTGTAATAATACAGAGGAATGCCAGGTAAGACGACTGAGACATAGCCACACAATGCCTGTGCCTGAAAAGCTGTAGAAACATTACCCTGCTGTAACTGTTTAAAGAGGACTGTCAGGAGGAATAAGTGTGGGCTGCTGGGCTGGGACTGGCACTGAGAACGCAGATGGAGAGAGAGATGCCTGCTTCTCTCTCTGCAGGTGGAAATATGAGAGAGAGAGAGATGGAGAGAAGATTGATAGAAAGAGTCAGTCCTCCCGCGGCAGGGACCATCTGATATGCTGCTTTCATATTTCCATGCAGACATAAATACTCTGCCTTTAAGTAGCAGCTACCCATCCCAATCCACTCCTGCACGCCCTCAGTCACGCTCACCAAACACACACACACACACATGTCTCCATGTCCACAGTAAACACACTGGCTTTTTTTTGCATGTGCTTTTCACTCCCGTCATCATCCGCCTCCTCCACACTGCCATGGTAACAGAATTCAGCCCTCAGACATCTTTATTGTCTGAGGGTATGTGCTTGTCAATCAGTGATTTTGAAGTTTTTTCATTTTTCGGTGGGTGGTGGGTGTCTCTTTGTCTCGCCACGGCTCAATAATCGTTACCCCCAGAGCTTCTGCTCGCACTGCTTTTCACTAAAACCCCTTTAATAGTTCGTGACATGAGGGATGCTTCATGGTCACCACTGTGTATATCATGCAAAAAAATAATCTCCCAGGGACGAGCAGATGCTTAATGGTGCAGTGGCAGAGAAGCAAAAAATGGAGGGGGGAGATGCTTCTTGAGACGTGGTCGAGCGGGTAGCTGTGTGGCAGGCAGCTAAAAAAGGTTTGAGTCATTCTCCATATGTGACTTGTTTTACAAGTGCGTCAGCAGCAGAAGTTCTCAGTCTCTTAAACTGTGGCCACTTGACTATGCTGCCATAGCGGGGTTTTTTTTTTGATTTTATACCTGTCAGTCCAATCTTTTTTTAAAGCCACTCTCACTGTCCCTGCTTGTGTCACATGCCACACGGAGCGCTGATGCATGCTGAAAGCTCGCCTGCCCACCGCATATACACACACACCAGATATGCATAAACAAAACTCCCACCTACTCGTATGTCAGAAGCACCGTCACGCTTTAAAACGAGCACGGTCCACAGAATGTCTACATTCTTACTAAATCTAAAAGGTATTGGATGGATATTGTTATTTGTGCTCCAGACAGACGTCGGGTTCGATGTATAGGAGTGCACATTCTCTCCGTCTCTCTCATAAACATGCAGCCTCCTCTGGGGGGGAGAGCAGATGGCTAGGCCCAGCTCGCCACCTGCAGGTTGCTTCCTGCACGCCACAGGCATCTCTGGTGTCTCTGTGGTTACCACTGCCAGCCTCAACAGTCCACTGGGGTCCGGGGCGGGTTCTGCCCCCACCCCCCCTCATCCAGCACAGACAGCATCAGAGCTGGCCTCCTGACAACAACTCACTGCCGAGGCACCATAGCCAATGCAATAAACAAAGTGAAGAATGTGCCATGTCATCAACTAATACTGACACGATACGTGTTTGGAGAATGTGCCAAAATCGTCTCATGATGACACGTTTTTTAATACTTCTTTCTGTTTATTATTATTATTATTATTATTATTTTTTAAATCGAGTTGTTTTTGTACATGAATTATACATTAACAAATGTTTCATTGGATTTTTTTTTGATTTGTTCTGCCAGACTAAGTCGACTGGGTGCTTGTGTACAGTCCAGTGCAGCTTTTGAGGGTTATTTTAAATCCTCTTTACTCTTCTTTTCCCAAAGCACAGCAAGACTTCACTCAACACGAGTTTCATTTGCAAAGACACGAGTGTGGTATTTTATAAATGTGTGGTTCACTGTAGGTTCTGCGGCAGCTGTACACAAGTATCCGGGCTTTGGAAAAGGTATTTGTTTTTACAGAGATGAGAATTCCTTCAGATTGTTTCAATAAGATACAATACCATGCTCATACCATATCTTCTTTATAAGAAGACGACGACGACTCAGTGCACCTTTACCTGTGTTGTTTTATTTGACAGAGTTTCTTGGACCAGGACAAAATACATAACACACCTGGCACTCTAGAAAATAAGGGAACAATTGCCGTCTGGGAGGATTTAGAGGGGTAAACGGGAGCTAGAGGTTTCTCTTTATTTGTGACTGTGCAGCTTGATCATCAGCACGCAATATCATTAGCAGAGTGCAAAGTGACTATAGGTCCTAAAAGTTGAAAAAAAAAAAAAAAAAAAAGAGTCCTGCATATACTGTACCAAGACACTGATTTATTATTTTGATAACTGCAGCTTATTTTTGTGGACGCTTCAGCACTTCTTACTTTGCCAGAGCATATTTGTGATGATGAACAGTTCACAAGTTCTGATACAGGTGTCTCAACGTGCTTGTGCAAGTAGTTCTATTTTTTACCAGTAAAACTATTTTGTGAAAGCAACGTGAGTACTTGGTCTGTGTTGTGTGCCTTTACTGTGTGCCTCACGAGGACGGAGACAGCTTTTCATCCTTTCATCATCGGCCAAAATGTAAGAGGTCGCTGGCTGGGACAGGCCGTGCTGAGTGTGGGCGGACGGCAGCGTCCGTCCAACTAAAGTAAGTATCCATAAAACATGACTATCGGCGCAAAAAGGTTTTAAAAGAAGGAGATTCTTCTAAAAACCCCAACCTGTTCTTGTCATTCCTTACTGGGATGTGCCATAAATACAAGAATTGAATGAAAATATAAAAGCAGCAGCCATGGTTAAGCTTAAGGGGATGCATTTTATCTTAGTTGTGTGACTTAATCTGACACAAAATCACGCGCTAAATGGCAACATGTTAAGTAGCTGCTGATAATGTGCAATTAAATGCAGGAAATAGCTGAGGGAAAAAACGCTTTGCTCCGTTTAAATAACCGCTTAAATATAACCAATGATTAGTGTGTTTCAGTGTGCCTTAAAGGGACGGACAAATGACAGCTTCAGATAATCAGTAACACGCTGCAGTAAAACAGAAAAGAAGAGAAATCGGAAAAATTCAATTGAGAAAATGTATCTGCAATATTTATGAAAGTTGATTAATGTTTCATTTATACACAAACATGCAAAATACTATCTGATTCCAATTTTTTTAAATATAAGGACTTCATTGTTTGTCTAGGACAGATGGTTGAATAAAGTCCTTGTGCATTTTTCACCAAATTTTGAATTTTAGAAGAAAGAAAAGGAGGAAATTAGGCAGCAACTACCAATTCGTTATTATATTTTAAGTGCTTTTATGATTTATTTCTTTGGTTGAAAATTTTAATTGAGGTCATCAAAAAGTGAATTTATTTTCATATTAAACAAAACATTTTACATTTTTGTTTGAAGAAAATTTGGAATGCCGAGATGCCGAGAGTACGGATCTACTGTGAATAATCCGAACAAGAGAAAGATGATAAAAGTTTAATTTAAGCTTCAGCTACAAAATGTGTTCCTTAAATTTAACACCTTCACATGTTTGCTTGTTAAATCATGACTCTCCAAGAGAATCTGGGCTCCCACTACAACCGATTGGACCATCGTTGATGTCGGTTGAGTAAGATGTGCTTCGTTGAAACAAACATGGATTATTTAAGGCTCTCTCTCTCTCTCTTCCTCCTCTCATTCTCCCACTCCTCTTGGTTATGCAACAAGAGTGCAGATCAAATAACTACTACTTCTCATGGGGAAACACTAATAAGATCTGCTCCTCTGTGTATTTAACCTATATTTTCCATCAAAGGCTTTCACCCAGAGTCGCTGCTGCGACAGATCTGGAATGTGAGCTTAGACGAGGTAAGCCCTAGTCATTTTAAGGCAGGGGTTAATCATGCATAAGGCTTTTTTTCCTTTCGACTCCACGGCCTCATTCATTGAGCAGATTATTTACTTTGTTTCATATACAGTACATTTGTGATCCTGTTGACCAGCAAATAGCTTTTCCACAAAGAAAAAGGGGGCGATGTGGGAGATAATAAAGCACTGACTGCTCACCAGTCATGCTGGAAGACACAAAGAACTGCTGTATGAATGTTGAGCAACTGTCACGCAATCGCTCACTAAACCTCAAAATTCATGCCACCACACTTAATGTGCGGCTCTTTATTTTGGACAGCTGTTACGCCCGAGAAGGTTCACACTGAAGATATAACATGGTCATCAACGCTGATGGGGAATGACCTTCCTTTGTTGGGAGCCGCGCTCCCCTGCTCCCCGATGCCCACGGCGCGAGGCTGGGGGGGGGAGTAACAGCGACGACCTTGGCTGCGCAGTAAACTGCTGAGAAAGGCAGTAAAAAGCTATGGAGATGACAAAGGTAGAGCTCGTGGGGAAAACAATGCACTCTGACAGCTCGAAGAAGGTCCTTCAATATTTCAGCTTGGAGCAGCCGGCAGCACGTGAGGCTTGTCGGACTCCTATGACCTCAACTGTTGAAAGATGCGGACGCATCGGGAGAGAAAAAACACTCTAATCAGCTCACCCACTAAATCCAACCTACACCATCATCTTTATCCTATAAAGCCTGAAATTAAGTCATGAAATCTTTGTGCACATTGAAATTACATTTCAGGTTAATGCCAAACAACATGATTCCTAAATGTGTGTGTGTGTGTGTCGTTTCCATTTGTTATCAGTTCCTCTAAGCACTTGCATATTCTCTTGGCATGCTCGCAGATTAAACAGCGCTGAATCAGCTCAACTCTGAGCACCGACTCCAAGTACCACAGTTTCACATTAGGAGGAGCAATACATCTCTGGAGATGCACAGACGCAAACACTGCCAACCTCTGCGTTTTGTTTAGGGGAGAAACAAGGAGGAGGAGGAGAAGAGTATTTTTAGCTTTCCTTTACCTTGGGTCTGAAATATATTGAGATCATGCCTTCGGGCGTTTACAGGGCTGGCACGAGTCATTGAAATAACTTTTCCTCGATACTCTTGATACCACGCTTGACCCCGTTTATGAGATGGGCCTGGATGAATTGTGCGCCTGTGGAACATGTGGCGGGAGTAGATTCTCACTCTTACTGTTCAGCTGAGGGCTGGGCCACCTCAGGTCACAGTGAAGGGATCCATCACTGCCAGAGCAGCGCGCTGGACTGAGACGGGTCACATTCAACATGGAAACACTGTCTGACTTCAACAAAGTGACTTATTTTAATGTAAAATTACATCTCAGCACAAGAGTAAAGCATATAAATTGATATATTTTCTAGGTCGTTATTGCACTGGTTTAAATAATGCTCCCTGACAGCCGTTGGCCATGATGGATGCTCAAGGCAGCATTAAAAAAAAAAAAAAACTCTTAAATTTAATACTCTCATCTGGCCTGCGCTCTTGTGTCCGTGCTTGTGTAATAAGGTGAACATCTGCGGGGCTCTTCTCCTCCTGTGAGGCTCACTTAGTTGGCGGATGATGGCTGATGCGGCCGTTACTCAGAGCGAACTGATGACCGGCTCAGTCGGATAACCATATGCTGGAGGTACATCTCAATCTCCCCTCAGATTGATCTCTGTCATGAGTCCGTCTTTAGCTGCTTAAATATGTGGCTGAGGCTTTACAGTGCCCTTTTTTCTTATTTTCCAGTGTCTTACATCCGATTTCTTCCTTTTCTTTTAACCCACTGTGCTTTTTTATATATATATTTTTTTAAATCATCCCCAACCATTTCTTATGTCCTTCCTCCAACTGGTTTCCTTTCAAAGCTGCTTTCACCTGTATCACCTTCTCGCTTCCCCGTACTTCAGTGCCTCCATCTCCTCAATACCTCCATCAATTAACACCACCACAATACAGAGCCCTCCTATACAGAAGAAACAATAGATTGCTCGTGATGGAGCATCTATTATACAACTCTTCTGAGGCAGGAGAGGAGAGAGGAGAAGACACTCTGCTCTGCAAAACAGCTATTCTCTATGTAAAGAGGCAATGAGGTTGAATCTTGCTAAGGATGCAGATGGTAGCGTACACTCTAAATCCCCCTGACCTCTGACCAGAATATAAATTAGAAATGTGTATAATAACTAAGGCACCAACAGAGACATGCTTCCTTAGAGAAATCTCACAGATAATAATATGGTGCGACACAGCTGCAAATGACAAAAGCAATTTCAGGATTGTGCAACTCAATCTGTCTCAGCTCAGTTTGTCCATTTATATAGGAATTAACAGGAGAAGAGCGACTAATAAGGAGAGGGAGAGAGACAGGTGTGATCTGCAGGAGGACAGACTGAGGACACTCTGAGCCTGGGGCAGCGCCATCAAATAACCCGCTTGCCACTCACACAGATACCTTTCAAGGACAATCGCTGAGGCTCAATGTGACACAGGAGAGGTTGCAGTCCGGGGGCGAAGAAGAACAAGGCAGACAAATTAAACATCAAGGATAAGAGCCAATCTGCCCACCCGACGTCAATATGGACCCCAGCAGCTGCTAATGTAAAATGGATTCAACATTTCCCCTTGTCATTATCCCATTAGCCTGCATTGCTCAGATCCCATAGGTTCAAATCAACCTGCACTTCCCCTTCCTCCCACCTTTAACTGATGCTATTTTCTTATCTCCATCTTTAGGGCGGTTCAGTGGCTCTTTGTGACTCAGTGTTTGTCCAATTGAGTATTAAACCAGCTCACATGTTGTTTTTTTCCCCCCACACAGCACTAATCACCATATGTGTAGTGTGGTGCAGCACCTGCTACTGCATATTGAATTCTCTGTAGTGGAGGTTAAGGGGGAAGGGGGAAGGGGGGTGAGGAGGCATCTGAAGCCACTGATCAAACAGTTTTGGCTTTTCTGACAAGAATTGACAAGACATTTTCTACTGCGCGGTACACAATTGTGGAGAGGCAACAATATCATAGCCAAAAAAAATTAAAAATAAAACAAAAACAAAAGCCTCAGGTGATGACAAACACATGCCAGCAACAGACAACAACAAAAAAAGCCCAGCTGTGCTTTCATTTCAACAAATCCCTCTTCATTCACACCATCAGTGATCCCAAAGCTTCAGCGAGAACAACATAATACCAATTATTGGCTACAAGGTTTAGGGGTAGTCATACACACACACACACACACACACACACACGCCATGAAAAGGCACATCTTGAAGGAGAGGGAGAGACGGAGCGAAAGAGGAATATGAATGTGAAGACCTTTGATATTTGGCAGTTACTCCGCCATTATAATTAACGTCTACCCAAAAAGCAGGCTATTTAGCCCTGATGACTTTTATAAGTATCTTCTGCCATTTCAGACACACTCTATAAAGAGCAGTATCAACACTCAATAGAGAAACCATTATAATTATGTACCAATATTATGAGAATATTTTTCATCCCTTCTCTATCGAATGATGTGTTGATTTAGTTTGAAGTCTGTGTCACAACCTCAATCCCCCGTCCAACCAGCACTTTGATGTCGTCCCATAAATCAGGCCGGACGTTTTTATTGTTTATGCAATTCTGCGTAATTGCTCTGGCGTGCACCAATAAACAACACAGAGCCACGCGGCTTTTTATGAATTATAATACAGTACAGAGTAGTTAAAAAAAAAGGCGAACAAGGCATTGTATGACAGGAGTGACACGCGCTGAGCACTCGGACGTCAGTGGCAGGAGGCCCGTTCATCACATGCTACTCCATCAACGCCACTAATGACACCAGTCAGACCAAGTGTCCATTAAAACATTTAGTGGGGGTTATACGGCCTGTGTGGGTGAGGCGCTGATTCATCATGCATGTGCACCGGCGTCTTCACTTCACATGTATACCAACACATGTGCGTGTCGAGGAAGCGGCTTTAAAAAGACTCGAGAGTGAAATAAAAAGGCACGGAAAAGCAGCTTAGGGTGATTAAATAAACATCGGCAGCCCTCTCTTCTAAGAGAATAAACCATTAGCGCCGATCGCGTTCAGTCTGTTGAACGTTACTCCATGTGGCAGATTAAATATTTACCGGCTGTGGGTCACCTAAAGAGCCATCACATCTTCAACCTCCAACACAGTGGGAGTATTCGCTTGACATCCAACCTAACACCTATGTTTCAATTCAGGAAGACACACCCATGATCTCATTTGTGTTAAGATGGAACGGCGGTGCAGAGTTTGTAAAAAAAAAAAAGTCTGTCTGTCTAATCTTGGAAGTATTATAATCTCTATAGGCTATAATCCAATACCGATAATTCAAACGTTTAATGTAACACTAATCCCACAATAAAGCTTAACCCTGGAATATAGACATCTGTTGTGCAAAGAGTGAACGCCTTTCTTTTGAAGAGAGAGAGGGAGAAATTGGACCTGAAAAGAACTAGGACCTCATTACAAGGCTGAGTGTGATCATGCCACATTTGAAATATCCAACATGCATCATTACGAAGATCAGACACAACACCGATTCAAAACACGCTTAATGAGGCCTTAAAGCAAGAAGGAGCGAGAAGAGGAAGAGTGATTGCAATGTGGTGATGTCTTCTGACAGATTATGTGGGACCAGATGATGAGCAGAGATTATTTGGGTGATGCAGAAAGGTCCCGCTGTCATCTCGGGTTGAGGACTGTGATATAGTAATTTGACATTTTCGTTCTACTACTGAGGACTGAGATAAACTGTAAACTCTCTTCACATCCCTAACAAGTTCATGTGTTGACAACAAAAAAAAAAAGAGGAGGAAGATCTGGAATATACAGCAAAAGAGTTGCTTTTGGCAGTGCACGGCACAAGTCAGTAGAAAATTAAATTCAAATAGACAACCGCAAGTCAGAAACATGCCATGTTTGTTTGCCTGGTTAATGAAAGTGGCCTTATAAACAAACCAAAACATCAACATCCCTGAGGTGATTTCTTTTTAAATTTGCAATTATCACAGTTAATGTAAACACATGATTTATTTTCATTTCATTCGCTTTCGAAGTCCTACCTTTGGTTTAGGGACAAAGGCCCGTCCAGGGATGGTGAAGCGGCTGCGGACGGTGCAGAGATACTGAGCCATGACGGACAGACGACTCCTCTGTCTGCTGCTAGTGCTCGCCGTCAACCTCTAGATGGAGAGAAATTATAAATTATTCAAACTTTTAAATACAAACAAATGTCTGTTACATTCAAAATGAGTTCACACAATGAAAGGTTTCAGAAGTGAATTCTACTTTTGAGAAAATCAAGCTGTTCAGCAGTTTGACGTGATAAACACTTCTTTCCCCTGCACCACCGGTGAAAACACACAAACACACTCCCTCAGTCAGGTCTGATAATATTGCTTGACAGTCAAGTTTTCAGATAAAGAACGCAGCACACAAACAATGTTACAACATTTCTATTCTTGAAGAACAAATCACTACAGGTTACACACGGCACCTTCCCAGTTTTCTGCACCTTTCACCCTTTGCCAAAGTCAAAAACTGGATCAGACTATTTTAAGTATCTCTTAATTATGTTTTTTGTGAAAAAAAAAAAAAGTAACACCTTCATACTCAGTATTCAAAGCTTTGTGCAAATATCATACAGGTTACATGTAACAGTGTTGTCACACCTCTGCCACCTCTTCCTGGAAGGTGAGCGTGAGCCGAGTGCGCCCGTAGACGAAGGGCCCTGTCCTGTTGGCTATGTTCTCCAGCCACTTGATGATGAGGGGGGTTGAGACGCTGAATGGAAGATTCCCTATGATGTGAAGATTTGGCGGATCTGTGGAAACACAATTTCACACATTGCCATTCCTTCGCACTCCACAGTAACAGCTTATGTTGTTTCATTTTCTCACCTCCCTCCCATGGCTTTGAGATACTTTGCGGGAATCCCCGGTCTGTTCTGTAGGTGAGTATGTCCCCGTGGACAATCCTCAACTTCCCCGGTGCTGCCTCTGACAACAGCTGAGGATATGAACGTGATATGACACTTGATGAGGAGGGGAAAAAATGACTAGATAGCCATCAGTCAGTGTGCAGGCAGATAATGAGGCCACAGCTGAGAAAAGATTAACTGGTTTTAGGCAACTGACAGATGAAGGTGTTAGAGGCTTTTCTGCACAGTGACCAAATGACCTTGTGCATAAGCCAGTGTTTTTGTGGCTGCCCAGTTTACCTTCAGCCCGGGAATGAAACGTGTATCTTTTTCCACCACAAGCAAGTCAGCAGCACCGGCATTGAGGATAGAGCGGGTCAGGCCCCCGGGACCCGGACCCACCTCACACACATAGGCATCCCTCAAACTGCCTGCCTGCCGCACTATTTTGTCTAAAAAAGATAAAAAAACACACAACCAACTCAATTACAGAAATATGCTTAATGAACAGTTTTGCATTCAATATGTCAATTTTACATGGAATGACCACATACATCATATAAATTACACCACACCACCAGAGCCTGGTGGTTTCTCAGGTATCTAAATTAAGATTAATAGTGTGTGATGCTGCACTACCTGTCTGCCTGTGTGTGTTGAAGATAAGACGATATGTATTAATGTAGCAACCTTGTCCAAGGACACAGGAGCAGATGAGACCTGCACTGCATCATTGGAAATTATATTAAGGCCTGAGCTCCTCAAGAGCTGCAAAGAATTGGCTCGGGTTCATTCATTTTAGCAGCCCCCTCATGTAGAAAAGCCTGTCGATTCCAATGCCTTAAAACAAGGCTGCGTGGAGCTGAGCAATCGGGTGTGCTGTCAAAAACACAGTGTGGTGTGGTTCTTACACAGTAACCAACAACAACAACAGCTTGCAGCTGTTGGTGCATTGCAGACAGAGCGAGAGAAAGTATAGAAAGAAAAGGAGAGGGTGAGACGAGACGACTAACCTGTGAGCTTCAAGTCCAGAAGAAAGTTCTGGGACAGCTGTTTCTCAGCTCGCAGGTTGTACAGCTTTATCAGCTCACCTACAGTCGGCAGGGGAGGCAGACGGAACAATGCCAGTTTTCTCGAGGCAGCCATCATTCGGATGAACTAAAAAACAAACAGACAACACACCCACACATTTTTGGAGAAGCAAGAGAATTTAAGAGGCATAAAATAATAACGGTAATGTCAATCATAGTATTTCAAAGTTGTATGTGCATTCTATACTGACGTCCATTAATATGCTGTCCCATATAATAATTTCATTTCAGTGAGTACTGTATGTAGAAGTCACTACCAAAGACTGGGTCATATACATATTTTTGAAGTTCAACACATTCATAAAATAAAAAGTATATACTAAAATAAACATATATATCTTGAAGATTGATATTGATATTCATAATACACATTACAGAAATTAAAGTAAATCTAACCAAAAAATAATAAATACTGTCATTTTGGCAGCCACATAAAACGTTTGTAAAAATAAAACAAAAAGTAGGAGTATTTTTGTATTATTATTTTATTTCAGTGTGTCTTTTTCTCTTGTATAATTAGTGACCGTGCTTTATTTTAACCTATAAACTGCCAACATGCACCGAGTGTTCTTAATCAATAGGACGCCTGTCAATTATGACAAACTATTATGGATTCCAATTAGTATCTTATCAGGTCATGGTATTGATTTCCACTGTCAGGCCTTAAGCTGAGTTAATGCTGAAGGGATTACTGTATCAATGTCACTGTCCTATGACAGGATCTCTTGCACCATCTTGTGGATTTATAGCAGAACAAAAGATAATTTAAGACGAAGACGTGAAATATAGGATTACTACACTCTTAAAGCACTTTTGGAAGACACGTCACTGCTTGAGGTGTTTATATTTTAACTGCTGCTGTCAGACAGTGCTGTCAACAACAATAAATAAAAAGAATGCTCAGAATTACAATTTGTCATTACTGTTATTATACATTATAAGTAATTTAGCTGCACAATACAGATATAATCTATCAGCTCCTCATTGGAATGATGTAAAACTGTGCTCGTTCAAGGTGAGAATTCCACTTTAACCTACTGTTGACATTACTGAGCTGTGACACAGTTGTTAGCATGTACAGCTAAGCTTAGCATTAAGTCCAAACCCCCTTCAGCAGAGCGCATTCGGAACGGAAGTTGAACCGGAACACTCGCCATTGTTTCTTAAAGCCGAGCGAACACCGAATAGACAACAAACAAACACCGAGAGGACACAGAGCTGAAAAATACACAACAGTTGTACCCACGTTTCTCACCGGTGCCGTTTGACTCCTGCACACTTCCTTCTACGTCATTTGATTGACGTACGACTCGCCAGTGAGCTCGCGAGTTTGGCAACCTCGGCCAATAAGATTGAAGTAGGCGGGGTTTAGCTTTGCCCTTGAAAAGAAGTGTAGAGTTGATGACGCCTCTTATCCAGCAGAGGTCGACATTTCCCAGTTTTCACCAACTATATAAACACACCTGAGCAAAAAGTACTGAAAATGTTTAAAGTCGGATTAAATTTGTGAAATTTGGAAATACGTCACAGTTCTAAGTTCACATGGTTCGTTTTTATGAACAAAAACAAAAGAAAAATGGTCTATTTTGTGACTTTTGCACAATTATTACTATTTTGTATCACTACTAAAAATGTGATCATAACTTTGACTCAACAACACCCCCACATTTTTCAAAACCTGAATAGGTGACCTATAAACCCATGATGACTTTGTTAAAAGGAGCATGACTATGACTGAATTGGCTCATTTTAACATATGGGGGCGCCAGAGAGTCTAGTCTGTAGTGTGTGTGATCATCAAAAACAGGAAATGAGGCATAAGTAACTGACGTTTCTGAGATGGTAAGTCATCACTTTAACAGAGAATGAGGTCAATTGAGGTATTGAGTGTTCCTGAAAGTACTAATCTAGTATAACAACCCTTTACTTTGTTGTCCATCAGATAGGTAGAAAGGGTAGTGGATAAATTATATGTAATGCATATGTGTCACAGTGGTGTGGGATATTTTTACTTTCAAATGTTTTTTGCTGAGATGGATGTGGTGATTTGTCTGATATGTAACTCACATGTTACAGTTTGAAAGTCCCCTGGCTCTGAGAACTAGCGCGGTTACGGTGTTGTTGATTCTTTTTACACAAATACTAAATTATGTCCATTTTTCATTTTGGACAGGACACTATTACTATGGCTTGATAAGAATGGAAGTCGAAAATCCCAAACCCTAATTAGACATACTTTCCTGTCGACCTTTTAAAAGAAATTCCAATTGCACAGAACCACATGAAAGACGCTGTGGTACTTTGGCATTGGCATTCCTGCGGTAATCATCGTGCTCCTGTGATACATGTGCTGTGGTGTTTTTGTGGTACTGTGAGATTTGCTGGCACGTAGAAGACAGTTTTACTATAGGACCTTTGGTGTGTTGATGTAGTGTTACATGAGCCCAAGTCTTACTGTGAAATGTGGCGTCAAAACAATCCTCAAATATATCCAGCGTTTCCTGGGCGCTGTGTGTTTTCGGGACAACAAAACCACATACCAAGGGTCCTGCGAGACGTGACATAAAATTCAGGTTGCGCTGCTTTCTCGGGTCAGTAATAGTAAAGGGATAATTCCACTTTTAGAAAACATGCCTCTATTTATCCAACGTGCCAAACTGTGCCAAACTGTGCCAAACTGTGCCAAACAAGAGAACGCCTAGGCATCTCTTTACTAAAACCTCTGTCATTTCACTCTGCTTCACTTCAGCAGCGTCAGACTTTGCACAGCTCATGTCCACATGTTGTCACATGACTTCCTTGAGTTTTTAAGCTCCTCCTCCTCCACATTTTTAAAGTTGATATTTACTTTGAAAATGCAATATTTTTTTAGGCGAGGGAAACAAATCAAAACTTTATCTACGCTGGGTTCGATCTGCATTTATTTAGTTTTGCGCAGGGACCCTAAAAAGAGGGTCAGGGAAGGAGAGGTTAATGGTGTAGGGCCAGGAATGACATGTTCCCTGTTTCCTTGTCTCATCTCACTGTGCTCAAACAGATCATTGGCCTCAAACTGAAATCAACGCGTCAAAAGTGAACACACGGAGCTGCTAATGTGGCGGCAGCATTCCTGAAATGGACCTCAGTCCTTATTCGCTTTGCTTCCTCACAAATGGATGTCAAATCTCAAGGCCCCTGTCGACATTTTATCACCCATCTTGTGTTAATTAAACGCCAGCGCTATTCATTCTGATCACATTATATAAGTGTGGGAATGGTAGTTACTTCCAACCGACGCACATTTCTACCATGATTCACAACAACCGCAGGCCCAGTGGGCCCAGACAGCAGCACTGTCCTGTGGGCATTATATATACAGAGTGAAATCATAACAAACCTCTTCCTAAACTGGATCCCACCACATCCTCATGACTTCATTTTTGGGTGTGGGAACTGTGGCATTCAATCAAAATACACTTCTCATGACCTCACTTTGGATAGATCTTCTTCTCCGATACCACATGACTTCATATGTGGGGGGGTGGTGGGGGGTGACAGGGGTCTGTCAAACAAATGTGCTTTGTGTTTCGGAGTGTGTCTTTGCTCCGATTCACTACGAGTGTCACACACTCAGGACAACAAATGGGTTAAAAAAGTCGTTCCAGAGCTGGGGAACTCTTGGATGAATCTCGAGGTATCAAGAGACAAATGAACAAATAAGGTGAAAGAATGTAGAGAGTTAACAATAACCAGAGAGCCTTTCCAGGGTGTGTTTCTCGGTGTCCCTCTGTCTCTGCATTTGTGTCTGCTTCAATGTGTTTTCATTTTACAGAAGGGAAAATTACATCAGACCTACACCCAGATAATTCAGCAATGGCTGAATGTGTGAACAAAACTGCTATTAGGTCAGACACAAAAGACTAATTGAATCCATGTAATATAATTTTTTTTTTATCTATTGGTTAGCTGCTGCATCTTTTGTTTGCTTTGGTTTCCCACCTAGTTATAAGACGGTCATTGTGTTCACCAGGGATTTCCCTCTGGAGAAAATACAACACGTTCACTTTAAAGACAAAAACAAAACAAAACACAACAGTCTGAGGTGAAATCTCATGACTTCAGCCGGCGTAAAACAACACAAAAAAGCTCAACTATACTAACTATGAAACTGAAAACAAGATTTGACCTACAAATGTCCTGCCTCTGCATTTGATCAGCTATGTCAATGTGGCCAAATCGTGAAAAACAGAATGACACATTAGACCCAGAATTTAGAAAATAATGACCTTTACCTTTAACACTACACACAACACCACACTTATTAAAGGGATACACTTCAAATGCATTGACGCCGCAAATGTTCTTGTTCGAATTGCTGATGTGACACGGATGCGGCCTTTATGCTCACAAATACAGGAAGTGGTCATCAAGGAAGTCATGGTCTTTTCTTTAAAAGGCCATTTAAAAGGTCAAAAGAGATTAGAAATACTTCCCAAAAGTAAGTGTATAAAAATAAAAATAGCCTTATGTTGTGTTCACACAGGACGCGACATGAATTTGTTGCGCGTTGAGTTCAAAGTCACGCTGAACGCTTATACCGCGCCATCGCTCAAGTCGGCCAATCGTCGCTGAGATTCCCCGGATGACACTCGGCTAAAAACAGCGATACTTTAGCATCACGAGCTAGCTGATTTGACGACTCGCTAGCCCATATCGAGGCCGTGCAGGCCAGGGTTTCCCGGAGTGATACCAACTCGTATCCCCGGAAGCGGTTCTCGTTCAAACGGAGCTCCCGAAGTAAACGGTGAAGCGACGCATGGCGGCGCTTTCTTCTCTGCAGACGTTTCCACAACAGAGAGTGCAACAGTGCTTAGCCATGGAAAATAAAATGCCCTTTACTTCTGTCTTTAGGCCAAAATATGCCGACATAAATGCACTAAAGTGATGTGTTGGATTTTAAAGCAGACACTCAATGCAAATGAGGAAAAATGCCATCCTTTCTGCCACCAGTGAGTCCCTTGTTGGGGAAACCAAATTTAGGTGTGTTTACTTTGTACTGCAACACTGCACATGGCAGCAGTACTGTAGTATCCTGGCAGCAAGGTCAGCTATTCCAGTTGATGCAGAGCACAATTACTGTACCTCCAATTTAGCTTCCTGGCCTAACTTAGATTGTTTTCTACCAGCAGGACCTCAAAGACCGTGTCGCTTCCAAAGCCCCGGACAGCTTAGCCGCACTCACCCCTCCTATGTCAGCAATTGCTGGTTCCTTGGACCACTGTTAGGGTTTTGGTGGCTGCTGTCGCTGGACTTTCCCAGCATGAGAAAATGGCATGGTAGAGTTCAGCTGTCACCGGGGGTCACTGAGGAGAATTAGCTCTGTAGTACGGCCAGCCAACGCATCTAGCGTTCAGCTAGTCTCAGCTGCTAACAGCACCCATGTTGGCAAGTGTGGGCCGAGCTAAATATAGAGCTATACTTTTAGTCTCTGTGACTCTGGTCAAAAAAAAAAAGGGTCTGGAGGGAAAATGGAGGATTCAGCTGAGAGGAAAGTTCTGGCGTGGCGACAAAGGACGTCACGACGCACCTCTGCCCTTCTCCTCGCCGGGCAACGGCCTCTTTCATCTCAACCTTTCATTCTCATACTCTATACTTCGGTTTGATTCTGGAGAGGATAGAGATGTGAAACAAACAAAAAGAAGGAGATGTGTGTTTGAGAGTGCTGTGCTGTGCAGTGCAGAACTGGAGAGGCTGTGGGAGTGAAAGTGGGAGGGAGGGTGAGAGCGAGAGCGAGAGAGAGAGAGAGAGAGAGAGAGGGAGGTTACAGTGTGTAAGTGTTCTCGACATTCCCTCCCTCCCTGACCTAAAGAACTGAAAGAGAGAGAAAGAGTTTGAGATGGCTCTTGGCACCACTCAGTAGCAGACACCACAAGTGGACCACACAGGCTTGAGGATATTAGCGGATACTTGACTCCTTTTGTGACTTTTTCTCCCCCCTCCTGGATTACTCGGTGTGGCCACTAATTGCTCAAACCTGGGGACAGCTCAACAGCAGGTAAGTCAACTTCCTTCCTTTCATATAATACAAGCGTTGCCATGTTCTCCCTTGTGTGGGAAACAGCCAGACACAACAATACAACACACTTCTAAGTTGACAGCTGCAGTCACAGGGAAACGGAAGCTCAGGTACAGGTGCTCACTTTTGTGAAGCCAACAAAGTCCAAGTGTTTTATGACCCGCGTGAATGGAACAACTCTTCCCTGTGTTGTGTAATTAATTCAACCCACTTTTTATATATTCAAATAATATGGATTTCCATGTGGCTACCCCTCAGTGCTGCGAGTGGCAATGAATACATGCACGAATGTGCCATGAATGAAACCTTTTTTTCTGTGAACTACTGTACGTAGTTTATGAATAAGCCATTTATTCTGAGTGATGATGATTCTGAGGAGGGGAACCCACAACTTTGGAGCGATGGTGCAGTGAGGCAGTAACACATGGAGTGTCAGTGTGTCAGTGTGCATTTTGCAAATCATATGCACTCACTCGCTCGCTCACACACAACCTTTGCCCTCACTTTCTCTCACATCCGCCCATTCAAACACCTCTGCAGCACCATGTGACTCGAGCTGTTGCACACACACACACACACACACACTGAGAACCCTAGGAGGCTGCAGCATGATGACATCTTTCATTCTGAATATTTATAGGATTGCAATGACGCCAAAAATGAATTCCATTTGATCCTCATGAAGTCATCTGCCTTTCAGGGGGGGGGGGGGGGGCACATGGCTCCTGCAAGCCATCTTGCTTTTAGTACAGTATAAAAAAAACAACAACAACATAAAAACAAATAATGTCACTCACAGAATCTAGTGGCAGGTGTGGCTGATGTTGCTGTCAGTGTCCGGGGGGGGCTCCACACACCCCCGTGCAGCTGATGCAGCCTCTGAGCACTCAGTGATATCATGGCTTGAAACGAGACAAAGGGAGCGGGTGCAGCAGAGATATTACTCATTAACATTTTTGTGTGTGTGTTCCAGCTTTTTTATCTGTGCACATCCTCTCGCGCTTGGCACATGCTCTGCAACGTCTGTGTGGAGCTCAGTCTGCCAAGCAGCCACTTGAAGGCGAAGAAGAAGAAGACAGATATGTGAATGTTGGGCCGTGCACTCGCGACTCTGGGCGCGTAAATGAATGATTCTTACTGTAAATCAGTGTTTTTTGTTTTTTTTTGGTCCCTCCGTTTAAAGTGAAACCGAGCGAGCGAGGGTATTTGCCCAAGCAAGATTGATTTGAGGGGCACGACGTGACTCACCAGCAGCTTACCTCATGACATTACTATAGCTCTGTGTCACTTGACTTACTGCTCATGCTGAGGGTGACATAGTTTAACTGTGAGGTGTAGCATTATCTCTGGGCAGTAGACCCAATATTCAGCCTAGGGTTCGACCATGTGACCAAAAATCAGTCTATAATGATAATTATTCCGCTAAATGGACAGGGTTTGGTTTATAAATTCTTTATAGACAGAAAAGAGTGATCAGCTGTGAAACAATATATAATGAACATTTGTTTTATTGATACTGAGGACAATTATATTGTGATATTTACATTTTTAAGACTATTTGAGACGTTAAAGCATTGCATTTTAACTTGGGCAGACGATTTTACAAACAAATATCAAATTGCGATTGCGATATCAGAGGGAATGGTAAATTTTTTACATCCTTATTCTTCAATAGAAAGATTACTGTGTGATATTTGTGCGGATCTGTGAGAAGCGGAGATGTTCTCTTCAGTGTGTAGAATAAGACGTGTATAGATCGGGACAATAATTCAACTAAAACAATATTTTTTACACACATTTTGGCAAATGGCCGAAATACTTTGGTTCATTGTTAATAAGATAAGAGGCAATGCTGCACGACAACAACAACAAATAAGTAATAGATAGGTAGAGGATTGAAAATGTGCATTTAAACTTAAAATTCAGCGCTTTCAAACATACAAATGATCAGCTCAGTGACCCCATTCCTTCCTGTCACCAGTATGCCTGTGCATGACTGTGGTGTGTGTGTGCATTTAGGCAACTTTATTCACAGATATACGTCCGTATCCACGCACAGAAAACACAACATAATGGAAGGTGGAGCTCACTGCTGCATGTGCGAGCGTCTTCCCCATACGTCTGCAGGGGCCTCAACAACAGCTGCCACCGACACATGCACGGCTCCGCTCGTATACACGTGTGCCTCTGGCCCGTGAATTCCAAAAATGCGGTTTAGACACATTTGGATGTTTCACAGAACTGTGGCACTTATAACTCACGCCGCCTCGGTTTAAAAATAAGTCCTCCAACGCCATAGCAACCCAAGATCTTCTCGAAACCTCATTCGATACGTGGCGTTGGACGGTGTCAAAAGGATACTTTACTATAAAGAGTGGACTGATGTGAACTGGTTCTTGGTGTGTAATTAATATGAGGTCATGTACAGTGTACAGTGAGTGTCAGGCCATTTGATGGAGGAGACATCTGAAACCCCACAAAATCCATGCTTTTCTACTCTTGTCCATGTGTTTTTTCTTAGCGCGAGTGACATAATCGTGACTCTTTCAGTGCACTGGTGTGCGACGATGACAGCCTAACTCCTCATCTGACTGCTGATAGATGAAATAGACCAGTGTGAATTTACTGAGCGCATTGGTCTCTGCGGTTGACTGAAGATTAAAACGCGACACTTTTGTCATTCTGCTCTTTTTTAAAAAAAAGAATGGACCTCATTGTTTTTGTGATAAGTAGTTTGTGTCCTGTGAGGACATGTCCAAACAATAGACAATAAACGGGGGGAATGGCCCGTTTTATACGACACTCTATAGACTCCACCACACATGCAACGCAAACTGTAACCTATAAAAATGGATGGGGAAGATTTAATATAGTGTGGTGAAGTGTAAACGTTCTCAGGGCGTTTCTGATCTTACATTATCATTCCAAACGCAGCGTGGTTCGTGACGGCATGAGAAGAAGACGTGTAACTAGGCACGCACTATATGGAACCATTTAATATCGTAGATCTGTTTCAGTTTCTCTTGATTTACTTCCAGGTAAGCGTGGGTGGTCACAGCGCTCATTTTTTGTCTAACACATCTACAACAGCAAGGGAATTCAAGGCGTCAGGACATCATATTACAACATAACATAAGTATCAAGTATTTTAGTATGAAAAATTAAAAAATGTATGAGTTTTTTTTCGAAACTGTAGCCTGCAAATGCATTAAATCAATAAGTCTTTTCGGTCAAAACATGACTTTTTAAATAAGAATAGAGCTGCAACCAACGTTTGTTTTCATAATCGATTAATCTGTCGATTATTTTCACGATTAATCGAGTAATCGCTTGATCCATAAATCAAAATGATTGAGTTTTAATGATTTCTTTGTTGTCTGGAGCAAAGAAACAAAGAAAATATTCACATTTAACCCTAACCCTTGTTTTAAGAATGAAAAAAGCCTCAAACCAATTAATCGATTATCAAAATAGTTGACAATTAATCGATTAATAATCGAGTAATTGTTTCAGCTCTAAATAAGGATGCATCAGTTTCTGGCCAAAAGCTCCAACATGAGTTGACTGCCGTACCAAAACAGTTTAGTTCTTAGGATTTATAGCGTGAACAGATGAAGTTCAGGTCAGTGGAATTTTAGTTGGAGTTCTTTGGTTCAGACAAACGGCTCGCCCCATGACATGGTCGCATATCTCAGGCCGTTTCATCCATATGTTGTTGTGCCGTTTCTATTCATAGAACGACCAGAACTCGATCTCTGCCTTGATCTGAATGCTGCTCAGACGATATCCACTCATGCCTTCAGTCCACAGGAATCATCATAAGTCTGTCTTGGTTCATAACGCTCACAATAGACCGAATAGATGCTGTTGCTATGGGGAACGGCTCCCCCATTTTTTAAGGATCAATATGTCGAGCTCTTGAGAAATAACGCTTGTGGTTATGTTTCCAGTTTAGGGCTTTTAGGTTACAATATATTAACTAATTATGACAGATGGAGGTGAGTCATATATTCCAACAGCTGCAGGAATCCATATGCTCGGTGACAGACACACACACACAAGCGCCGATGTTCATAATTCGAGTTTTATCTTGCAAAAAGTGTGTGTTTGCCAGTCGTTTACGGCAAGTGAAGCCATTCATGTGAGCGAGTTTGTGCCCGAGTGAAACTTAAACTGCTGAAGCTCCACACTGAGCTTCAGTGAGAGGATCAGGTTAGTTTGACATTAGGTGAATACTACAGGAGGACACCCACGGCCCAAGATGACATTTTACTCGCTGTGTCGATGATAGAGTTATTGTTGCTCCCGGGTATTTATAGAAGCCACCATTACCGTAAGATGTGCTCTGACAGTTCAATTTGATATTATTGGACCAAAAAAAGGTCCTGGATAAAGTGGAATCCTGAGTTAAGGGCCTGGACATACTTTAAAAGCAGCAACATCTTTATTTTCCCCTCGAACACAGCTGACCCTAAGAAGTCATCAGCCGGCGTAGTTCGGAATGTGCTGTTCATCAGAATCTTGGAGCGCGCTGCAGCTTCGTACCCAAGCGTGGAAAACAGATTCTCACACAACTTTTTCAATATCAGTCGGATTGTCTTTTAGCCTCGAATTTCATCCGCAGCAACAGTTTTGATTGAAGTTCCCCCTCTCTTGGCCGCGGTGTGGACAAAAAAAAAGCTTCCCAAGCACAACTGCATATTATCAGAACACCACGCTTAAGCCTCGCATGCAACAGGTGTTTTTTTTAACTCCTTGTTTGGTCACATTAGAACCTGAATCAAATATGTTCTTCCATTGTTTGCTGCTGCTCTTCTCATCACTTGTATCTGGCAAATGAATGTTGCTCATTACCAGACTGTTACCGCACCCCATCGTGTGAATAGTCTGCATTTCTTTCTATAACTTTAAACCAAATTTAATTCAATAAATGTAGATTTTACAACCTCCTTCATTTGTGTGACTGAAGTCTAGAACGTTATCTGGCACATGCTACTGTTGACTTGCTGACCAGTGACAACACTTTATAGCCTTTTCCACTTTAGAATCGAGGCACGTGTTTTGGGTGTATAAATACTTATATATATATATATATATATGTAAGTATAATACTTATATATACATATATACACACATATGTATATATATATATATATATATATATATATATATATATATATATATATATATATATATATGTATGTATGTATGTGATGTGACAGCTGGACTAGCCCAAACCCTGGGATAGATTTAGGGTCCTGCTTTAAATTTAGACTTTGGCCTTGACTGGAGTCAGAAAGCATCAAAGTATGAGAAGGAAGGCAGTGACTTTATTGTGTTGATGGTTCAGATGCCATGAATGTGTGGACACTGTGGGCCGACGGGCACAGACCTTAGAATGGAGCGGCGTATTGTCTTGCGGCGCTGCTTTGTTTTCCACAAAAGACAACTGGGAATGTCGCATGTCAGACGGGAATGTGGGCCACGCGGCTCAGGAATCTCCATTTGTCGCTGCGGAGAGTTCAGTACAATCAAGACTAGCGGTGAGATGAGATTTAGTTTCTCATCCGTAAATGGAACGATTATTACCGGCTCTAGCAGGTGATTTGCATGAAGCATGATCAATAAGTCAGGCTTGGAGTTTGGAGATGAATGGTTAACATTGATTGAATGAAATGATAAGATAGATTAAGTGAGGAAAAAAAACTCAACAGCTTCCCCAAAGTTCAGTTTAAAGCAGAGGTCTCAACCTCGCGCCACTTAATATCAAGTTATAATGACTTACTTCTTCTTAAATACGTTTATATCGGGAACTATTTATCATTCAAACACTTTTGTTTTGAAATTATGTGAAATATCATCGTAAATATTATCAATATTATTTATTTTTCCTCAAAAAAAACTTCCTACTCACCAAACTAGACACTCAGAGACTCCTGGTTTAAAGACTGAAGTCTGCTCCACAGACCACAGGCCTCACCGTAGGTTCTTGACCTGACTTTGGGGGATGATTAAAAAGCCGTTACCCGAGGACCTGTCTTGAGAGATTTAAAAACTAATAAAAGTGTCTTCAAATCGATTCGAACAAGAACAGGAAGTTACAGTGATGTGCTCTCTGTCTGGTCCTGCAGCTGAGTTATGAGCTATGTTCATTTTGAGAAGTGAAATGTTTTGAGAACATTTGAAAAATATGCTGTTTTTGCTGAGCGTCTGTCTTGACATGAAACAAATCACTTCCTGTGTGCAGATTGGGAATGTCCCTGAGTGACACAAGATCGAAACACTCACTATACTGAGAGCTGACGACCCATTTGACGATGATTTGAACGCAACAGGGCATTTCTTTACAATTAAAAAAGTTACAGTTTTAAAGGGTCATTGGATTTTTTTTGTCAGAACATACATTGTCATAAATAATCCCACAGAGCTCAGCTCCCCCGCTCGCCCCGCTGAACTGCAGTGACACTGTAAATGCGGCGGGCAGTTAACGGCACCTTCCCCGAATTTTCATGGCGTCAATCCAGACATTAAAAATAAACCGTCAAGTGTGTGTTTCTCTGTGTCAACTATTTTGTCAGCAACACTCTTGTCGGGAGTCAATTTGCAATACGTTTCTGTGTCAGCCCATCATCACCACAACCCCCCCCTACCCCCAACCCCGTTTCAATACCCTGCGCCCCTGGTCACCATTTAGACTCCCTGGCACTGCTTGCATGCTGGCATGAAAATTGTAAGCACTTGTGAGCGCTGCTGTAGTACAACATGTGACTCCACAGCTGAAAGTAATCGTTATGGACAGGAAAGAAGGCACTGCAATTAATCTCCAGTTAAGACCCAGATCTCGGTGGAGCCAGTGTGCACTCACTGAACTCCCAAGGACTGAGATAAGGAATGTGACTAATGTGTTTTGGTTTGTCAGATTTGATTATTTCGTCTGACCCGAGAGATGCGGCGTTATCTCGCACCCTTCCCTCTCATGTGCCTCGGTCGTTTTCCTGGAAACAGGTGTGATTCAAAGAGGCTGGCTTCAAGCATCATTAGAGCTCACTGCTATTACAGCAGGAGATAAATCTGTTTTATATAAGTCAACCAGAACCTTTGATAGACTCACTTTCAAGCCTCTTGACGTCGCATATCAAATGTCTCATTCCTCTTCTATATAACGGCCAGTTCACTTTTTTATCACCTACAGCATTGGACTGAATCAAACAGCCATTCCTGTTTGTGTTTGACTGTTCCAGATAACATTCCCGGGTCATTTCGGGATGTCTTAAAGTTGTGATTCAGAGGTGAGGGTGCTATGACATCACCGGGATTTTTTCAGGGTGTGGGGGGTGTTTCTCTCTGTTTGCAATCAGGAGGCGGTGTTGATGTAATATCTGACATTGATCATGCGGCGTGTGCTCAGTGTCTCAAGGCTCCTGTCAAACAAGTTTCAACAACAATCAGACTCTCGCACACAATCGGCTTCGACTGGAATATTTTCCAGCGGTGCGTAGAAACAAAACCGAAGCTAAATAAGTTGAATAAGTCAGAGATAGTGCATTGAATTTATAGCTAGGGACGGGGAAGTAAAACAGTGAACTTAAGAGTATGGAGAAACAGAAAAACACCTGAGTATATCAAATGAATGAACAAATACAGTATATATTATATATAGAATTGAGGTATTTTAGATTAAAATTTAAACCACGGAGTGTTTGCCTCCAGGGGGCAACTGTCTTGGAAAATTATAAAGTTTTCTTGAGGACTAAATGATCGAAATGTTCACAATCTAGTTTCAGGTCTTGATCAAAAGAGCAATATGTCAATGTTGTTAATTATGTTCCCATTTAGGGGCCACACGGTTGGTGTAGTGGTTAGCACTCTTGCCTTTGCAGCAAGAAGACCCGGTGTAACAGGCCATAGTTTACCCCCAGTGGATATACCCTGGTTTACCCTGGATATATAATGGCCTAGGCCGCTTTAACCCCAGAGTATAAATTAGCCTATAGGCTAGAATATTCCCCTCTTGTGTAAAGAGGATTTGATTGTATTTACACAAGAATGACTTAATTGTTCAACATTTTAATCCACCACATCAATATCACCCCTAAGAAAATGTGAAATGTTAAAAGTTTGTTAGTGATTCGAGACTTGTTTTGGATAAATGTATGAAACTTACTAAAGTAGCTGATGACTTCGATATCGTACATTATTTTCAGGCTAAAACAGAAATTATTCCAGGGTAAACACATGTTTGGGTTTGTGACCCAAACTGATTTTGCATGGATTTTGCATGTTCTCCCCGTGTGTGTGTGTGGGTCTTGTACCGGGTTCTCTGGTTTCCTCCCACAGTCCAAAAACATGCAATATGGGGATTAGTTAAATTAGACACTCTAAAATTGGCCCTGTGATGGACTGGCGAACTGTCCAGGGTGTGACCCCACCTATCACCCTATATATATGTCATCTGAGATGTGCACCCCGTGGTAGAAAACGGATGGATGGAATAAAACACAGCACATACGACGAGTAGGTATCATACTGTACAATAAGAGCCTGGCTGTCTGTGAACTTCTGGTTCCAAAAACTTGTCTTGTTTTGTAACTAGAAGACGACGTACATTATGATATACAGTCTGTGATACAGACCAAGTACAAGTGTCAGCGTTGCTGTAAATGATCACTCTCCCACCTCAGTTGTGTTTAAGTCAATCAATTTTCAACATAGGCTCGCTAAGGGCAACGTCAACAGCTTGTGCTGTTAATGGTGATTAATTAGCAGCGCAATTACATTTAGAGTCTGTCATTATCAGATTTAGTTTCGGGATCTGGGTTCAATGAATGAGTCAGTCTTTATTCGTGCCAGAGGAAGTTAAAGCACCCAAGAGTGCCACTAATGTGCTACCAGGCCGTCAACACTGCGCACGGGATACACAACACTTGTGAGAGAATGGGACGTGTCGGGAATGCACACACACACACACACACAGATACACTGTCACGCACACTCACAGCGGTGGGTAATTGTGGATATTTATTCCACATAACAAATGGTGCGTAGGACAATATTTTTTCCTGTTGTGTATGAGCTCAGCATATTTATGTGTTAGATAAAAGTGGGTCAGTAAGGCACTGCGTGTGAATTATGATATGGGGGGAGATCAAGGCTAAAGTTGTAAAACTCTGTGACTTAAATCTCTAGTGTGTAACATTTAGGACGGTTTATTGGCGTTGACATTTAATAGTATACTACACATAAGTATGTTTGTATAGTGTATAATTGCTTTGAACTTGAAATTGATTGGTTTTCATCGCTTTAGAATAACTGTGAGACTCTCACTCTCACTGCCATGTCCTCTTTCGTCTTCTTTTGTTAGAAACATGGCGGTGCAAGAAAACCAAATGATATTAAAGTGATACAAACAAACTTAAGGGTAGTATATTCAATTCAAACCGTCCTCATTGTCACACAATAAAAAAGATACTAAAAGGCCAAACTTTGACCTCAATTTTCATGAATGGTAGTGTAACGCAAACAAAAATAAAGGTAAAATATTTACTCAGAAAACTCTCCCCGTGTCTTCTGTCCCCGGTGCAGGTAGGGGATGCGGTCCAAAAGCAGCGGGGTCGAGAGCCCGGCCAACGGGGTGCTTGCGGTTCCACAGGACAACCATCATGACATCGGCCAAGAACAGGAAGTCGATTTGCCAGTGAAGAGCCTGAAGACCAAAGAGAAGCTCCTGCAGGATTCCTCTGAGGCAGGAGACAAACAAAGAGACATCATGGATCTGTCCAAAGAGGATCTGCTTAAACTGCTGGGGATCATGGAGGGAGAGGTTCAGGTAGGTTAGATTTTATTATCATTATATAATATACCTGAATTTGCTTTGTAATACAATGAATAGAAAGGCTATAGACTACAATGTTTTGCACAATAGCTCTACCTTGTGGTTGAAAATGGCACTTTTTTTATGAATCTTGTTGTTCAGACTGAGCCTGAGATTAAATAAAAATGTGTGCATGTGATTTCAGGCCAGAGAGGACGTCATCGGCATGCTGAAGTCCAAACAGTCTGCACCAGCGGCCCTCGAGTCACGCTATGGCTCCGCAGCCCCCAACTCGGCCCTCCAGGCCCTCCAGAGAGACAGCTTCATCACTGGCACAGAAGCCCACAACCACAGTGTCTACCAAAAGCCTATTGTTGAGGTCAGTCACGGCAAGGTTTCTATTGTCAGCAAGTAGATAAGTGAACGTCTTATACTTTTTATGAGCAGGTTTGCTGAGATCTTGAGTCATGAGACCATGTAAACCCACAAAAGTCAGTTAAAAGCAGTAAAAGTCATAAGAAAGACACACAGAGTTCACTCATTGTTTTCATATGCATTTTCCAGCTGGAGCGTCTGCAGGAGAAGCACAGGGACACGTACCGGCGGATGCTCGGTCAGCTGCTGCTCGCCGAAAAGTGCCACCGCCGCACCGTCCACGAGCTGGACACGGAGAAACGCAAACACGTGGACTACATGAACAAGAGTGACGACTTCACCAACCTCCTGGAACAGGAGAGAGAACGGTGAGGAGGACCGAAGGAAGGAGGACTGTGGTTCTGCTCCCTGATATCATCTTTACTTATTGTTTATATAATAAATAATGATGAAGAAACACAGAGAATGAGGTGAAGTGGGGCAGAGGACTGCCAGCAAGAAAGAGGCACAGTGGAGGGGTCTGTTTGCACAGGTTTTGTAGATTGGCGATAGTTGAGGACGGGGTCAGGGATGGAGAGGGTGGAGGCTCGGGAGGAAAGACATGTGACAAGAGTGGAGTGAAACTCCCATGACATCATCGACGAAATGAAGTCATCACGGAGGCCTTGACCGTGCTTGTTGGGGGACAAGAGGTTGGATGGAGAGAGGGGTCGCACACACTCTTTCGTGCTTGTAGGGCCTCACAGTGATCAAACACACACAGTGGATGTGCAGTGAATGTATATGAGAGAAGAGGCCCTAACTAATTAAAGTCCTCGCAGATGAAAGAGCTTAATTGGCTGTTGCTTTTTGAGGAATGCTGCCGTTCCCCTTTCACATCACTGCCCCTCCTCCTCACACAGTTACCCCTGAGAGATGCAGATATTGTGTGCATTAATTGGACTAATGTGATATGAGGCGCCAAAGACAGCATGCTCCAGTACATATATGCACTGTACATCATATATCATGGCCGGTGAAATGTGAAGCAGACTCAGACTTACGTACACGCTGCATTTCATGAACTGTCAAAACTTCAAACGATCCAGCAAAGTCACACCGCGTCTTTACCCTCGGGCTTTTACTACAGGACACAGGAAACAAACCGTGGAAGCTAAATCACAGTCGTGACAGCTGAGGTGCCATTAGATACCCGGGGAGAGAGGGCTGGTAAACGAGCAGCAGACTCCTGCTCCTCGGGACGGTTTAATGAGATGAAGAAAGAGGATTTAAAACATTTCAAAAAGAATTTTCCCTCGATTGTAAATCAGTGTGCCATGTCAATAGGGAAAGCGATTTTTTTAAAAGATTAAAATCTCTTAAGAGTTTTATGTTGACTGACATCCTCTTGTACTTCAGCTGAAACGTATATATCCTGAAGCAAAATGTGTGCATGAATGAGTGCAGAGAATATGAAATCACAAGATAAAAATCAAGCTTTTGGTTTTTGCCTTGATGTGCAAGCACATTAATTTTTTTGTGCAGGAAACTGTGAGGGGAAAACATGATTTTCACATGGTGATACTGGCTGCTAAAGGTATAACATTCCACACCGAGTGGAAGGTCAGTGTGAAAAATTAACGGCAATCCATATAATTCTTGCTGACTGACCGAGAGACATTGCCACTGAAAAAAATGCTGAACATGATCGTGAGAAAACCATAAACGTGAAGGACGGTGAGTGCGAGCTGAGGCTTCAGTTTGAAGCATATGGCATAAATCATGTGCATAATTTTCTGCCACTTTACTTTAACTCGATCCTTGGTTTACATAAAGAAAGAGCTGACCTTTTTCTAATGCCAGGTAGTTTCCAGCGGGCTCCTTGGCTCACGCACAGGTCGGCCTCTGTCACCTCGTGGGGGGGGAGGGAGGAAAGGAGAGTATCTCTGATAGGGCTTGATCTTTTAGCACCTGCGGAGCCCACATTCTATGTGCTGTAAAAGGACATAAAAGTGTCCGGGACTGCCTTCAGAGTAAGAGTTGTGAAAGGTCAACTAAACAATAACCGTTGATAGCACAAAAAGCATCAGTCTGTTTTGACGTTCACTCTCTCAGGTGACTTGGACGCGTGTCATCACCTCTTCCTTATCAGCATGATTGTCTCCAGCCATCTGGGGAGAGAGTGAAGAGAGAGGAGTCAGAGGTCTTGTACCAAACATGTGCAGGAATGCACAAGGAGCGGTGCTGAAGAAGAAGAAGAAGATGTTTCTGACTGATATCCACCGGCCATTAACACCCTCTCAAGACAGCAACGCAATTTAAACGTCACAAAGTGAAAATAATGACGTGGACACGGTGGTATGTGCAATGATTAATGGGAAGAAAATGGCTCCCATTTCTACAGGTTGTGTTTCAGAGTCACGTATACTGCACATATGGAAAACGCCAGACGTCGGAAACTAAAGTGATTATTTAGTTGGACATATTAAAGCCGTGCAACACAAACACATCACTCATGAAACCTGTCTGCAGGTCACGTGCATGGAGCAATGTGTAGCTCTATTGTGCCCACAACCCGGTGTGTCCACTTTGCTCCTGATTCCTCTCTCTCAGCACCACATCAGTCTTGCGTAGTGTACATTATCACAGACTCTCTTGCTCAACACTTAATGCTTTTTCTGTCAAGAGGGGTCATTACCATACGACACGGTGTTTTGACAGGTTTTTGGCAGTTCATGTCTCTGTCAGTCCTGCGCCTCCTGACGGGCGGTGTGTGTGTGTGTGTGTGTGTGTGTGTGTGGGGGGGGTCAGTGCCTCTGAGCACATTCCACAGGAAACAGGGGATGAAATGTGGTTTCATGATGGCTTATACGTCGCACCTGTGTACTTGCTTCAGAAATGCGGATTCTCCGCATACAGCCACCGATTAGCAGCTACACCATTTACAGCCACTTTGTCTGTTGTTATTTATCCTCAACATTAACCGTTATCCCTGCAACACACTTAACTATGCATTCTTACATTGCTCCCCCATCTGTGCCAAATGCCACTGACATCACGACTTTGACCTTTGCATAAAAGTAATTTTAGATTGCCAATTTCTAGAGTGTCACTGATATCTGACTGTGTAAGTATGCATTTTAAGAGCTGCACTGTGCCATCTGGATCGCTCCTTTGTACAGTAGCCAGACATGCATGCTTATACTACTTGGCAATAAAAGCTCCACAGTAATATGAATCAGTGGTGTTTACTGCCAGATGCAGATTGAGAAGCAACAGACAAATTTCAAATTGAACTTGTTCTCAGAGATTTGGGTTCAAGAAGACATGTTTTTATTAAGTGTTTCCACAGTTTTTTTTGGGCATATCACTTCTAGAACCTATAGTCATGTTTTCGTTATAATGCTCACAGATCTTCTCGACCTCGCGGGAGACATTAAAATCATCCAAATCTGGTTTCCTCATCACAAAGTCTTTGCAGGGAAGTCCTATTCACGTACAGTTTCCTCCTGAGTGGAACTACAGCAGACATTCTCCCCTGTCATACCGGTGAGACTGTGCAGAGGCAATATCCTGCACTCTTTGTAAAATGGAGATGCAAGTCCATAAGCCATAAACTGAACAAGCATAATATCTGTAAAACAGTTCATATTCAAGCATTCTTTCTCATTTAAACTTATGTGTGTGTGTGTTGGGGGGGCAAAACACTCCTCCCGTGGCAAGGATCCCGCCCCTTTCACAGCGTCCAAAGCAGAGCAGTGTACACTCGCTCCTACTCACATTTCTGCCTTATATGGATGAGGTGACATCACTCACTGGGGGTGCCTCACTGTATTTATTCACCTTTCATTGTCTTGATAACATTCTTGGAATGCAACAGTGGACAATCTGTGGGAAAGGAGTCCCTCGCTCTCTATGCCTTCTGTGTGGATTGAATTATTTGATGGCAAACATGCTCTTGAGTCTGTTTGTGGAGCATCCATAGGTAAGTTGTGGGTAGGGTTTGTTTCTGAGGTGTCAAACAAACCCCTTTTGAGGTGACAGGATCTATCGCAATGGAACCTTTGGAAGCTACGCACTCTTGCACCCCTGTTGTGCCGGTTCCTACTTATTTGGTTTATTTTGCAATGCAAAATCCTCTGGTTGGATATTGCATTAGTTTCACTGTGGGTAAAAGGAGACGACACAGCTTTGCATTCAATGTGGTCTGCGTGCATTTTGTTGGAGCTGGAAATCAGAATGTGCATGAGCAGCATAGAAAGAAGCTGAGAGAAAAGGAGAATCACTTGTAGGGGAGGGGGGGGGGGCATGTTAATGTTTGGAAGTTGTAGCGTAGCTCTTTGCCAATTTCCCCCTTGGTCTTTTTTCTTGTTCTCTAGTAGCATTGCATGTGGGATCTTTTGTGAATTACATATTATACTAATGACATTTTCTGTTGGTTCAGATCAATGTACCTAATTAGGTAATTAAATAGTATTGTTTATTACATAAACATGTATATTTTTTTATTATTATTTATTCTTATAAACACTATGGTATGCAAAGTACGCAGTTGGTAACTTTGATGTCAATGAAAACCAAACTAACCTTGCCTTTTCCCCCTCTTTTTTTAGACTGAAGAGGTTGCTTGAGAACGAAAAAGCCTATCAGATAAAAAAGGAGAAGGAGCACACGAAACGTCTGGCCAAAGTGCGAGAGGAGCTGGTCAAGCTCAAGTCCTTTGCCCTGATGTTGGTCAATGAACGCCAGCAGCACCTGGAGCAAATGGACCAACAGAGTCAGCGGGTCCAAGAACTCAGCCAGCAGCTGCAGCAGCAGGAGCAGGCACTGACTGAAGCCCGAGAGCACGCTCAGGAGGATGGTTATAGGGTACAGAGCCTGGAGGCTGAACTGAAAGAGAAATCTGCCAAGCTCACCCAACAACACGAGGAGATGAGTGCCAAGCTGGCCAGTCAGGAGCATCACAGCCGTCAGCTAAATGCCAACATTTTGGGTCTTACACATAAAGTGGAGGAGCTAGAGGAGAGCAACAGGGCCTTGAAGAAGTCTGAGGAAGAACTGCAGGAGCTCAGGGAGAAGATCAGCAAAGGGGAATGTGGCAACTCCAACTTGATTGCAGAGTTGGAGAACTTGCGAAAGCAGGTGCTGGAAATGGAGGGAAAGGATGAGGAGATTACCAAGACTGAATATCAGTGCAAGGAGCTGAGAAAGAGGCTACAAGAAGAGGACAGTAAAAGTAAAGACCTCAGACTAGAAGTAGAGAAGCTCCAGAAAAGAATGGTAGAGTTGGAGAAACTTGAGGGTGCATTCAGCGTTAGCAAGTCTGAGTGTGCACAGTTACACAATGCCTTAGAGAGAGAGAAGGGCGTGACCAAAGAGCTCTCGGATGAAGTTGTAGCACTCAGGATCCGTATGAAAGAGCTTGAGTCCTCTGAACTGAAGTTGGAAAAGTCTGAACTGAGTCTTAAGGACGATTTGAGTAAGCTTAAGTCATTGACAGTTGCTTTGATGGAAGAACGCAAGACCTTGATTGACAAAATAAAGTCAGATGAGAAGAAACATGAGGACTTGAGTACAATGGTCAAAAGTGAGCAGGGCAAAGTTATGGAAGTGACTGAGAAACTGATAGAAGAAAGCAAAAAGCTCTTAAAGTTAAAATCAGAGATGGAAACCAAAGTAGAAAGTCTAATCATAGAAAAGGGGGAGCTCAGCAACAAACTAGCCTATGAACTAGACAAATCTAAGGATCTTAATTCTAAAGTTTGTCAAATGAAACGGAGGTTGGATGGGTTTGAGCAAGGAGAAAAGCTATCCATGAAGAACTCAGTGAAATGTGAAGTAGGGAGAATGCCTGACCCCGTACAAAGAGAAGACAACAAAATTAAGGAATTGACTTTTGAAATTGAGCGTCTAAAAAATCGTCTCAAACAACTTGAAGTAGTGGAAGGAGATCTGATCAAGACAGAGGACCAGTATGACATGCTGGAGAAAAGGTTCATGACTGAACAGGATAAAGCCAACATTCTTTCCCGGCAGGTGGAGGAAATGAGGACTCAGATAGCGAGGAACAAAGCCATTGAGAAAGGAGAAGAAGAAAGCCAGGAAGAGGACATCAGACAAAGATGCAAAAAAGAGGAGGCCAAAACCAGAGAACTGCACGCTGATGTAGTTGCCCTCAAAGAGAAGATCCATGAACTAATGCACAAAGAAGACCAGCTCTCTCAGCTGCAAGTGGACTACTCCATCTTGCAGCAAAGGTTCTTGGAAGAGGAAGAGAAAGCAAAGAATATGGGAACTGAAGTTTTTCACCTCTCCAAAGAGCTGGAGGTAGCTAAACGCCATAGTCGAGCATTGAGGCCCAGCTTGAATGGGAGAAGAATGGTGGACGTAGCTGTGACATCCACAGGAGTACAGACAGAGGCGTCAGCCACTGGGTCAGCAGAGGAGGATACCACAGCTGTGTTTATCAGGAAGTCTGTTCAAGAAGAAAATCACATAATGAACAATTTCAGACAAAGGTGTCTGAAGAAACCAACAGAAAAGACGGTTGAGCGATGTCCTTCATCTGGCAGTGACCTCAGCATGAAGAAATCCTGGATTCCCTGGATGAGGAAAAAGGACAGCACCCCTCAAGAGACCAACTTAGAAAAACCTCTGCACATGAATGGAAATCATTTGCCCTCTGAACTGACTATGTCCCCAAAGCAGGGGCAACCATTACACATTAGAGTAACACCAGACCATCGAAACAACATGGCCACTCTGGAGATCAGCAGCCCTACTACTGAAGATGTTTTCACGAGCTCAGTTCCCCTCAGCCCCAACCCATCTCAACCAAAATCCAGAATCACAATCATTCCCACCTACTCAAACCCCAAGAGAAAGCCCACAACTGTACCTCAGGGCCCTGCGAGAGCAAAGTCTCCAGTCACCATCACAGCGATGTCCAGAGCCAAATCTCCAGAAAGTAGCCGAATCTCCTCCACTGCCTCAGGGCGGCCCCTGTCCCCGGTCTCTATTATGACAGTCAGCACTGCTGTAGTGCCTGAAGCATCTGCTTCCCCAGAGCCCCAGGAGATGACAATGGGCCGAGCTGTCTTCAAGGTTACCCCAGAAAAGCAGATGGTCCCTGTGCCTATACGGAAGGGCCACAACAACACCAGCATCATCACTACCAGTGAGGATAACAAGATCCATATTCATCTAGGCAGTGGAATGACCCCGAAGATGGTAGTGAGGCCAGTGACTGGTGCGACAGAGAGCAAGGAAATGACTTTATCCACTGGGACAGTTTTGCGCTCCCCTCGTCAAATTACCACCACTGCTACCAGGAGCACACAGAGCAAAGTGATGAGCAGTATCACAATTTCCCCGGTTACATCCACTACATCCAGACCCACGCAAACCATGGTACGTTTTACTGGTTGAAAACATATAATTACCATCTTTAAATGATTTGAAACTGTTGTATTGTCAAGGTACCAGGGCTTGGCACAGCAGAGAATGTGGCTTTAGTTGACAGCAGATTATCAGCCTTTGAGCAATGAGAAAACACAATAGTGAAAATGATGACGTCCTTTCATCATTGTCTTTCTTAAGAATCTTTAAAAAAACATTTACATCTCCCTAATAATGCAAGGGACATCTGTCCGTCTGTCCCATGGCTTGCGTGACAGAGACGGACAGCCCTATGGGTCGGCCTCAGAACAGCAGAGCTAATGATGTGGCAGTTTGCCAGCGTGCTACCGTCATGCTGCAATTTATAGTTGTTACGCAGTGTTTACATTCACAGACAGCCATGCAGGGCTCAGAGCCCTCTGGCTGACACTGTCGTTTAATCAAGGGCTTCCTTCTTCTTAAAACAACAGATGATGAGTTGATGGCGTAGGAAAGGTTCTGCCGACACAATGAACAAAGAGGACTTGATTGTTGCAAGCAAGCGTCAGTTCGGACCCTGCAGGTGTCCTACCAAGTTTCAGCCGAATCCTAGAAACCTCTGCCCTTGTTTTACCATAACCACACATTTTAAAAGCCTGTCTGACATCATGTCATTTGCCCTATTTTGGTAACTGTAAAATAAAAAGCCAACAACTCTGATCACAATTGGTCATTGTCAGAATGATGGATTCCTGTGTGATTATTTACAGCCTTGCATCAGTATCAGCACTCCAAAACCTGGGCTCTCTTACTGGGATTTAATGGATAAATATTTACATTTCCTTAAAGCAGTTCCTTTGTTGCATATGCACTTTTACTCTTTTTTTTCTTTCCTGTAAAAGGTTTTATGCCCCTTTCCTTTATTGATGCATTATGTTCCCCACAAGTGCGCACACTCACCATCTCCCTGCCTCACTCTCTCTCCCTCTATTGTCAGACTGGGAACGATGCCCAGGCGACTCGAACAGGGCTGACCCGCATCCCAATGTCCAAGAGCCTGAAGACGGGAAAAGCTGTGCTGGGATCCCTGGGGATCTCAGGTGGCGTGAAGATGGAGTCGCGAGCTGAGACTCAGTCTATGAGGATAGAAGTGAAGAAATCCACTGTGAACAGCAGTGCTTTACAAAGTGGTGGAAAAGCCTGATAAACATAATTGAGCAGTATCTAAATTATGCAACTACAGAGGGATTAAGACAACTGTGCAACTCAGTATTTTTTGTAAGTAAGCCATTTATTTTTGTAAAGTATTTGTACTTGTTTGTCTAATCTATTTTTGCCACATACATTGATTTATAATCTTTATATTTACACTGTGTGCATTTGTGTGAAATATCATAAAAGACTGTGTTGCCACTAACTGCTTCTTGCTTTGAGTGGTTGACAATATTTTACACGGACACATTGTAGTTCCGAATCACTTATTTTCATGTAAATGACGTCTATTTCTCCTGTGAAAGATTTGTACTTAATATGTATTTGAAATAAACAAGTTGTCAAACGGGCTGTCTTACTTGAAAACTAGAAACTTGAAAAATATCAAACACTGTTTACATTCTGGGAATGAGGTCCCGTCCCCTACAAGTGGGTCTAAAAAGTGCTAGAATTAGCGTTGCAGCTTCAATCCTGGGACCAAGTGTCACTGGTGGGCATGTAATAAAAAAAATGAAGATATTTCTCAATTTAGGGGAAACTGAGGTTGGGAAGTGCAATTTTTCAAAAATACTACCCCATTCTAGTTATACAAAGCTAAATGCAAATTGGTGAAGTATTCCTTAAAGGGATTTAAATGTGATTTTTCATTACATACTATTGTACTGTTGCTGTACTGTATATTTCACATTAGTACAGGGTATAATTGTGCTGTACTGAATATTTCATAATATAGTACATTACATTTAATGTAGCAATTTGTTTATATGTTCATATTTACACAACATTTTGCCAGAAGAGGTAAATAAAGAATAGGAAAAGAAGAATAAAACTCGAGAGTCTCTGATCTTACCGGATGTAAGCAAACACTGGTCCGTTTTCAACGATGACGTAGCTGCTACGTTCCTAAACTCCATTGGCCCGAGCACTTCCGGCTTCTTCCTCGGGATGAGATTAAGTACACAACCGAAATCAATAGTACTACAACAAGTAGGTATTTGAGTTTGACAGGGGGACTTTTCCCTCCCCAGTCGAATTCACCTCATACCTTGACGTTACTAGGCTGTTGTTTACCGCGAGGTGTCGCCGAGAAACGTCGGCTGTTGACTGTTAAGTGGATTATTTTGCTCGGAGCGGATTGCAGCCATGATGGCGTCAAGCTACAACGCCAAGGAGGAGGACGGACACCATTCGGGCGCTGCGAGTCACGGCGGGCCAGCGGTGGCGAAAAGCAAAAAGCCGGACAACACTGCGTTCAAGCAGCAGAGACTTCTCGCCTGGCAGCCCATCCTTACCGCAGGCACCGTGCTCCCTGCCTTCTTCGTTATTGGTATCTTCTTCCTCCCCATTGGCATTGGCCTCTTCGTCACCTCTAACAACATTAAAGAATTCGAGGTATGTCTGGTCGTCGTTAATCAACTCACCTTTGTTATCGCTTAGGAGCCATCCCTGTTGCTGTTCAAGTTACTTTTTAACTGTGGTTAACTATTTAACTATGTCCTGTTTACCTGTTGACAGTAATGTCAGGTTTGTGACAAAGCGACAAGGAAGTACATAACCGTGTAAGTGACACCTTTTTAAATAGCGAGCCTTATTAAACAGTGAGATTACCATTTAACAGTAAAGATGCCAGATGTATGCTTTGCTGAAAATAATACAGTGTAATATAACAATACTGCAATTACAGGTTGAAGTGATCAGGCTGTGAAAAAGCTGTTTCCTCAACTGAATGTGCCTGTATTGTGTTACCATACGAATAAAAATGATAACGTCCACCCATTGAAATGATCTTCGTGTACATTAGATCCAGTTTTTAGTTGTTAGAATATATACAATGTGACACAGCTTTTAATTTAACGGAATATGAGTACCTATAGACCATTTGTGCACTGTTTTATGATTCTGATGACTTTACAACCACTTTATAACACTTGATATTATTTAGAACCGGTAAGAGTGGTCATTTTTCAAAAGATAGGTTTTGTAAATAAACATGGTTATACACATGAATCCTGATTAAAAGGCTTGACAAAAGTCGGAATACATAAATGGTCTTTATGTGTAACTGCCATCATTCCTAAAAATAAATTTGGCAACAAAAAGTTGGATGGTCATTTAAAGTAAAATGTCATATCAAGTAACACAACAGCCTCATTTTCCTTGTTATATGACAGTAAATGCATTTTCATCCAGCAAAAAAACAACCTGCATTTCACTTAAAAGTCTCTTCTTCAGTCGCCTCTGCTGTCTTCTCTTCATTAAAATGTAATGTGCTACAGAGAGGTTGTATAACCGTTTGCATAGTGTGTGCATTTATTTCTGTCGAATCTGAGAGTTTTGTGCGAAGCTAAATATTATGATAAAATCTGCTTGTTGTATTTTTAACAAATTGGCTCCTGTGTTTCAGATTGATTACACCGGTGTGGACCTTGACAGTCCGTGCTACAGCTGTGCCAAGAACTTCAGCTGGAATAGCACAACGCCGTGTGTCTGCACGGTGGACTTCACGTTGGAGCAGCCATTTGAGGTGTGTGGTAGATCTGGTTACACTTTGCAGTCCTAATGAATAATGTATGGCTTCAGCTCCAACATTGACAGTGTGCGATCAGAGGGGAAAAAACTGCCCTGTCCTCCTCACTCTAAATGTCCATTAAGATCTATTTTAATGTCCAAAGAAAGGCAGACCCAAGGCCTTTTGTAGTCTTAAAATATGCAGTCCAGTAACTTTCAGAAGAATTCTATCGATTACTTGATACACTCTTAATAGTTTTAACGTAAGGTTTGCCAGGATGAATCGTAAGAGCCTAGATGCTGGTTGTAAATGATCATAGTGCCATTTTATTGCTGTAATAAAGATAAAAACTGATCCAAAAATACTCTGCGACCATTGATTGTTATTTTTGCAGTATATAACACACTTTTTTTTGTAACTCTGCAGAGCAATGTCTACATGTACTACGGTTTATCCAACTTCTATCAGAACCACAGGCGCTACGTAAAGTCCAGGGATGACAGCCAGTTGTATGGTGACCCGTCGTCTTTGAAGGTACAATCCTAACGTTTTCACATCATGCGGCAAATTCACTGTTGCATCAGTGTAACTTTTGCTGTTGTTTATAGGAACCGAGCAAAGAATGTGAGCCGTATCGTACAAGTGATGGACTGCCCATTGCTCCGTGTGGGGCGATAGCTAACAGCCTGTTCAATGGTAATAAGTGAGACAACTAATGTCCTGTCTTACAATGAACCACAACTGAATGTAAGGTCTCTTTTGTTTCAGACACTCTGGATCTGTATCATATTGAGTCCAACGGCACCGTGAATGTCATTCCGCTGGTAAACCGGGGCATCGCATGGTGGACAGACAAGCATGTGAAATTCAGGAATCCCGGTGGAAACGACAACAACCTCACAGTAGCTTTCCAAGGTGATTTCAGCACCTTCGACACTTGATGACGATCACTTGCCCCCACCTTTTTAAAATGCAACGACTAGCCTGAATTTGTCTTATTGTTTCCTAGACACGGCTAAGCCAGTGAACTGGAGGAAACCAGTGTATGAGTTGGACCCAACGGATCTGGAAAACAACGGCTTTGTCAACGAGGACTTCATCGTGTGGATGCGCACAGCTGCTCTGCCGACCTTTCGCAAACTCTACCGCATCATCCATAAGAAGTCGAGCACAACCCCCACTCTACCCAGTGGCAGATATGTCTTGAACATCACTTACAGTATCCTTTCATTGTGAATCCAGTACTCTTTAACATCCACAGGTCAGGTCAGATTGGCTGGGCTAGTTTAGTTGACATGTTAATTTACTTCCTGTTCAGTGCCAGGACATGTTATTTACACTATAGGTGTCAGTTACAGTTTATGGTGGATTATTTATAAATCCTGAATAGTGTGATTTCTCTCCTGATCCAGAAGTTTTTTTTGTCTTTAACCATTTGTCATCAGATTACCCTGTCCTCAGCTTTGATGGTCGCAAGCGAATGATCTTAAGCACCATCTCCTGGATGGGAGGAAAGAACCCCTTCCTGGGCATCGCCTACATCACCGTGGGCTCCATCTGCTTCCTCCTCGGTGTCGTCCTGCTCATCATCCACCATAAATATGACAACCGCAACAACAGCGCAGACATTCCAAGCTAAACACTCCGTCTCATGATTGCTAGTCTCTGCATGTATGAGTGACCGTCCCAGACTGATTGTTGATTTTAGCATGAATACACTGGTCTCTGTAAATGTCTGTCTCGTGTTTGTGGAAGAAGGGCAGCGCTGTTAAGTGTCGAATCAAAAGCTATGTATATATATGTTGGACATGTGAAGTAAACGGCTTGTTACAGTCCCGTGTCTCTGCATACAACTTGGCTCGATTGTCATTGTCTGTCTTCCTTTTTATTTTTTACATCTATTTATCAATACATTGTCAGAAGAATGTTGTGTTTATTGAGCACTGCTTTGCAAAAAGGCTTAATTGTTGAAGGGTGTATGTATTTTAAAGTCGGTTTTCACCATCATATTTACTGCTTTATGTCCTGCTGATGAATGTACTGTTATATTCCACTGACATACCTCTGGTTTTTGACATGGCCCTGAAAAAGGGACAGGATAAACTTTGCTAGCATGCTGGTGATTGATATGCTCGTATAAGTATTTTACTCACGGAGAAAAAATTTGGTATTCATGACAAATTGTAAAAGCCAGTCATAAGGTGTCTGTATTTAACTGTTGACAGTATCCCTACAATCTAGTGCTCATGAATGAACATAACCCAGGACCACTATATCCAGTATTCTTCACGGAGACGCATCACGCAGACTGGAGCACGCTTGTGTTTTAAGTGTTGGATTAAAACGCATTCCTTGCTGTTTACCAAATGATACTGAATGCACTTTAATAGTGTCACATTTGTGAGGTGTCCCCCCGTTAAGTTCATGTTAATGAGCGGTTAATGGTTTCAATTTGAATTTTTGTCTCGTTTATTTTTGGTCCAATTAAACAACTTTGTCAATGCATTGGTGCCATTAGTATTTTTTTATATATATTTTATTTTAAATACACAATACTCACATAAAGATGATTTATAAAAAGCACAAAAATGGAATTATATACCTCTCTTTTAATCAGTTAATTTACAAGTTTTGTGACAAAAGTAGCACTGAATAAAATGTTGGACGATAAAACCTTATGGTTTAATTTATTGTTCTGGTGTTTTCATTAAAAAGCAGTACAGGGGATTGTCCACCAGATGTCACTACTTACAATTAGTCCACCATCCCTAGCGTAGTGAGCTTGCTGAAATGTTCCCCACAACAACAACAGCATTGTTGGTGTGTGACAGCTTGTCACAGCCACTTTCTGTATTTTCTATAATATAGAGAAAAGTTGCATTTACATTTGAGTTAAAAGAAAAAAAGTCTATGATATTGTTAGAGTAAGGGAAGCCTTCACAATGATTAAAAAGTGTAAAATGTATTAAAAATACAACCCAAATTGAGTGAAACTGAAGAGCTCGTTAAAGTTTTTCTGCTTTCTTTTTCTAATAATAATAATAATAATTATAATAATTTCTGGCAGGCTGCACACTGAGAGGTGCAATGCTGCTCTGCACAGTTCAAAGTTCCCTATCGCAGGTCAAAGTTCTTCTCATCCTCTCATCTCATCAGTCTCATCCTTCATCATTGCAGTTCAAAGCTCCTCAAATAGCTCAAATTTCCCACCCAACTGCTCTCTTATCTCCGCAGTCTCTTTATCGCTGTTCAAAGTTCCCCTTCATCCTCATTCTTTAATCTTTCTGGATTATTTCTGCCTCTCAAAACTCATCTCCTCAGTCCCATCCTCCCTTCTCCCTCTATATATTCATATATTCAGGCTGAGCCACTGCTAGGCCCTTTTCTTGCACTTTCACCTTTGAATAACTGGTTCCATAATTAACTTTTATAGTCATGTTATAGAATGTGAACATGGAATTCTCCTGTTTTTATCAAGAATTATTTCCATTTGGCATTACCTCAAAGGATTCTCCTCGTTTAGTGTCTTTGACCCTTTGAAGTGTACGTGGGAGAAGAAACAAGCACAAAAACAAGCAGAAGAGCAGCAGATCTGGGACAGGAAATTAATCTAAAATTAAAAAGTATTTTCTTAAAACCCCAGCAGCAAGCATCCTTATTATTTTCCTCTTCTTAATGATTTCTGGCAGGCTGTATGCTGAGAGGTATAATGCTGCCCTCAGTTCAAGGTTCTTGATTTTGTGACTTCAGAGATGTTCTCCTCTCTGCATGCCAAAGATGGCCTGGTCCCAGGAGGCTATCTCACCTCCAGGTTCTCCATCTATCAGGTGCACTCCATTCTGGGGAGTGGCACTTACGGCAAAGTTGCCAAATGCACAAGAATGAAGGACAAGAAGACGGTGGCTATCAAAATTATGAAGCAGAGATCCGATGTCCATTACGAGGTAGGACAAAAAAAATCGCCACTCACTTTTGAAATACATAGAATCTTGTTTACAAGTTTACACATGTGAATTGTTCCTCAGGTGGATGCTCTGAAGAAAATCAAATCCCTGGACCCAGACAAATGCAACCTTGTCCGGTGGTACAATATTTTCAAAGACAAAGGAAAGTTTTGCCTGGAGTTTGAACATCTGGACAAAAGTCTGCTGGACTTCATGATGGGGCGGAACTGTCCCATCTTTCTGAAAGAAATCCGACCCATTGTCCAGCAGGTATGCTTTCCTCTGTTCTTTAATCAAATTGTGAGACATCGTTTTTCAATACTAACTTACTAATGACCTTTCAGCTGGCCAATGCACTCAATCACTTGAAGACCGTTGGGATAGTACACGCAGACCTCAAGTTAGAAAACGTCATGTTGGTCAACCAGCTACGAGAACCCTACAGGGTGAAAGTCATCGACTTTGGGCTGGCTGTGGAAGTGTCAGCTGCAGAGGTGGGCTTAAACATCCAAACCCATCCCTACAGGTAAGTGACCCTGACAGATGCAGTCACAGAGAAAAAGGGTTGTTATGGCTAACACAATGGCTGTTGGTCCTCTCTCAGGTCTCCAGAGATTATTTTGGGCCTTCCATTCACAGAAGCCATAGATATGTGGTCTCTGGGCTGCATTGCTGCCACGATGTACCTCGGCACTCTTCTCTACCCTGGTAACAATGAATATGAAGTGGTAGGTGCCACTTAGTTGAGTCTTAAACATCTGAGTTCATGTTTTATTCATTATATTTGGAATATGACGCATAATCACAAGAAGAAAACACTGAATGCCCTTCACCAAGATACCCCTGTGTTTCATTTTTAGATCAGGTACATAGTGAAGACGCAAGGTCAGCCACCAGACACCATGCTCAGCGGTGGACAGAAAACAGGTAAATATTTCCAGGAAGAAGTCAACTCAACCGCCACTTTCTGGAAACTCAAGGTACGTACCTAAAATTCCTCCGATGGATTCATTTCGGATGTGCTGCAAATTACGGACTTCTCTGTGTATGTGTTTGTCCAAGTTTGACACGCTCACACTTCCTGAACAGACACCGGAGCAGGTCCGCAGAGAGATGGGAATTAAGGCCAAGAAGAGCACGGTGTTGAAGTTCACCTCTCTGGATGACCTTAAGCATGTAGGTTATTTTTTTCCACCATCATTCACTGTAAAAAACATTTGAATACACTGAAAAATAATCAGGTAAATGAAGATGCTTCTGTTTCAGATCTTGGACTTCCAGTCTGTTAGTTCTGCAGATAAAGTTGTTGAGAAAACTGATAGACTGGCATTTGTAGACATGTTGAAAGGGATGCTGCAGCTCGACGCTGTCAAACGGATGACGCCCGGTGAGGTGCTGGACCATGATTTCCTCAGCATGCACCACATTGCCAGCATGTACCACCACAGCAACCAGTAAGCCACTTCTTAGAATTGTTGAATTATTTTAACACAATAACACATGAACACATCACAGAACATTTTTTTCCTCTATTGATATTTCACTATTTTCACGATTTTCAAATTCATTGTTTTCACAGTGTCAGATCCTGTTTTCATATAATGGACATCTGTAAAACCAAAGTCCCCACCATGGACTCTTGCAAAACTTTGAATGGGTCAGTACAGCAGCCATTGTCCAGAACTAAAAAACTTGTCCCTTCTTGTGCCGTGGGGAGCAGCATGGTCCAACCCCATCGCATCGATTCACGTCCCTGTACCGACACCAAAGGGTCCCATACGTCAGGAATAAAGGTGAAGACTCATGATGAAGATCTACCACTTCAAGTTCCCTTATTAACGACTAAGAGCAGTGTCCAGGAACGCTCTGCAGGAAAGCTGCATCAGTGTCACATATCTGACTCTAAATACAACTGGTTAGCTCTCAAAGAGAAGGGAACCAGTGATCCCTCTGTGGGCTTACCCACCTCAAACTGTAGGAGCCAGAGACTAAGACGTGTCCCATCAGAGTTCAAGAGAAGTCTGGATCTTTGTCACATCTATGACACTTATCCCAACCTAGCAGCTCACAATAAGAAGAGAACCAGTGAAGGCTCTGCAAGTTTATCCACTTCAAACTGTAGGAGCTTGGTACAGAGGTGTGTTTCCTCAAAGGTTAAACCAAGGCTAGATCTCTGTCAAAAGCCTAAACCTAGCTACATTGGGTCAGCTCATGGAGAGAAGAGAGCCAGTGATCCGCCAGCAGCTTCATCCACCTCAAACTGCAGGAGCCAGACACAGAGTTATGTCTTATCAGAGGTCAAGAGAAGGCTGGATCATTGTAGAACATCTGACTCTTACCACAACCTGCCAGCACGCAGTGAGAAGAGAGCCAGTGAATGCTCTGCAGGTTTATCCACCTCAAACAACAGGAACCAAACACGGGCTTGTGTCTTACCAGAGGGCAAAGGAAAGCTGGATCCTTGTCTCATCCCGAAGCCTATTTACAACTCCGCTCTCAATGAGAAGAAAGCCAGTGATCGCGCTGCAGGTTTACCCAGCTCAAACTGCGGGAGCCAAACACGCAGGTATGTCTCAGAGGTTAAGGGAAGGCTAATTCAACGTCAGATCCCCAAATCTATCTACAACAACTGCTCAGCTCACAAGAAGAACGGAACCACCGATCACTTTGGAGGTCTGTCCACCGCAAACTACAGGAGCTGGGCACAGAACTGCGTCTCATCAGAAGTTAAAAGACGGCTAGATCGTCAAATATCTGAGTCCCTCTACAAGTGGTCCACTCAGAATGAGAAGAGAGTGAGTAAATGCTCTGCAGGTTCCCAGACCTCAAACCACGTGAGGTTTGATTGTGTCTCGTCAGAGGTTAAAAGAAGGCTGGACTGTCAAATCGCTGAATCCCTCTACAACTGTTCAGCTCGGCATGAGAAGAGAGCGGGCGATCCCTCTGTCCATTTATCCACCTCAAAGTACAGGAGCTGGGCACGGAATTCTGTCCCATCAGAGATTAAAAGAAGATTGGATTATCAAATCCCAAAATCCATCTACATCTGGTCATCTTACAAGGAGGGAACGGCCAGGGATAGTGCTGCAGGTTAATTCACCTCAAACTGTAGGAGCCATACACAGTAATGTCTCATCAGAGGTCAAGAGAAGACTGAATCATGGTCAAACCTCTGACTAACGACACATGTTAGAAGAACCAATGGATTCCAGCCAGTACTTGCTCTGCAGGTTCATCTCCCTCAAACTTCATTGGCCATCACACTGTTGTGATGGTAAGTGGCGTGAGTCTGCAGCACCTACTAGAGGGAAGAAGTTGAAACAGCATCTATCCTCAACACTTGTCAGGGCCCATTTGTAGATTTATTTGCAGCCACAGCCACTTCTAACTTTTGCTCACAGCACATTACTTTATTAAAATGGTTGAAATCTTATTTCACTCTCTGATTTTTGTTGTAGTTGCTATGAAGTCAATGTTTTTGTATAGATTCATTTTGCATCATACATTCTTTTATATTGTGAACAGTTTTAGTTCACAAATCTTTTTTTCCCCCACTGACTAAACTAGACTCTCAGTGGCCCCAAGGTCGTTTGAGTTGGAGATCCCTGGTCCAGATACTGAACAACATCATTTCACAAAGGCCTTGTGTTTCATTTTTTATTAAATTCTGCACCTGTGTTCATTTTTGAGAGGAAGCAGCCTTATCGTCCTTATCTCAGCCTTGCAGAGAGTCCAGTACTCTTCTGTGTGAAGATGTGACCGGCTCTCCTTGTTTCTTATCGCCATAACAACTGTGTGCAGGAGAAGGAAGATGTTCGTCTTGCTCTGACTCCTTGACGCTGATAAATTTCAAATGCATTTGAATAAAATCTTCAGATGGACTGCTTATTGATACTTTAAACGTAACAACAATCTTTATTCACACTTTTATTATTCCATAGTAGCGCCCCTGAATGATGTCAATAAGATGACATTATGGAGACATAACAGTGTTCGTTATATCATATAACACATTTAGTAGTAGCTTGTAAGATATACATGAAGCACTACTTATGAAGTGTAACTGAATCATTAGAATCAGTTAATTAAAACTATTTGTTCAGTACTTCCTCCATGACCGGAGCACAGACTCCATCGGCAGTGCTAGCACTAAATACACCAGACTCCTCTGTTAAAGAGTGAGATTTTAGACATTTCCCTGGTAATTGTTGGAGATTAATCCACATTTTTAGGATTCTTAAATCTTTTTAACGGATCTACAGGTCGGCATTGTTTGGCTTGATTCCTGTGACGGCACTCTGACCAATCAGTGGCCGGCAATCTGGCGACGTCACGCATAGTATCTACTCGGCTCGCTTGGAACCTCGCCAGAGCAGGTACTAAAAAAATGTACCAGGTACTATGCTAGTGGGAGCGCAACTTAACCGTGCCGTGCTGAGGCGAGGTGAGTCGAGCTGGTGGAAACACGCCATAAGATGCTTACTGACTATAATAAGGCAATCAGTATCAGGCTGAACAAACGCTGGATGTGGACTCAAAAATGGACTTGGTTTAAACAGAAAAACACCTTTTACTGGTCTTGAACAAAAACAGGTTTCCAATAAGCACAAGGCAACAAAAGATACAAAAATACAAAAGAGGTCAAAAGGCTACAAGTAACTGATCTTAAATACACACAAGGAAGCTTACGGGTCGACAGACCAGACGAAACTGGCAACAGACACAGGCTAAATACACAGGTGCAGGGATAACGATGACCAGGTGAAACACAACGGGGCGGGGCCAGGTAATCACAGAGGAGGGAAACTCTACAGGAAGCTGACACTGAAACGAAAGAGAACGATAATTATTTCAAAATAAAACAGGAAACAGAACACAAGACTACTCAGGATGTGACAATCAGGGGTTAATGCCGAATTAGAGTTGGGAATCCCTTATGCACTAAAATGATTAAGACTAATAGATACTGAAAATAATAAAAGGCTTAAATTGTGTGTCACAAAACTATTGCACATGGAGATGAAAGTACTTCATGTGTGTAATAAAGAATAAGGATAGTCGTTTACTCATCAGTCTGAAGGAAGGATTACATTTAATCTCGACTCCCACTTTTGTAAATGTAAGCATTCATCTGAGATTTGATGAGTCAGGTTGTTCAGTCTCCAGTGACTTGCCCGCACTGTTATTATTGGAAATGATGCACTGTAATTTATTAATGAATCATAAAGAGTTGTTTCAAGTAAGGGTTTTTTCCCTCTCCCTCTGGGCTTGTATCTTAGTTACACCCAATATACAAAGCTCCTGCACTCTCCAAGAAATTCAACAAGCCTGTGTTAGCCTATTTTGCTCATATCAATTTGTTTCATGTTTTCAAAAATCGTTTAAATATAAAATAACAATAAAAGCACTGGATGAGATACTGTATGTGCATATAGGACCACACTGTTTATGGAGAGGAGGAGAAATTGAGTCACAAAGAAAAGAAAGTCTGTTGTAAATACAAGTGTTTTGTGCTGCGCTACGTTTGTTCTCTTTGTTGGCGACTTATTTATGTTTAGTAAAGGTCCACTGTGAGTGTATATTGGCAGAAATTGAATATACTACCCACAACTATGTTTGTATACGTGTATTATCCCTTCAAAAATAAAGATGTTTGTGTTTTCATAGCCTTAGAATACGCCTTTAATGTGTACTTTGGGCAAGGCAGTTTCATTTTATTTTGTTTTATTTTCATTTAACCTTTATTTTACCAGGATAATCCCATAGCAAGTCTCTTTTCCAAAGGTGTCAACAAAGACAGACATTAGATAGCAGTGACAGCAGCGACAGAATGAATATGAAATTATTTCAGAATGAGTTCAATGGGAATATTTTATGAAATAAGCAATGTTCACAATCTTCCTCAGTCATTTCATCCTGGTGCAAATCAACAGTGTACTGTAGGTGTTCGAAGTGAGCACTAGGGGGCACCATAACCCAGTGAGTCGGGAGTCTGGAACAGTGTGGCAGTGAGGCTGAAATACTTCTCCAAAAGTTTATTTGCCCATATAATAAACATAAGTGAAATAAATGTCCTCATATGATTTTTGTTGTCTCTTTAAAAGCGCGTTCAGAGAGAGAGAGAGAGAGAAAACAAGCATGCTACAAGCAATTATGAGATTTTTATCTTTTTGATTAAATGTGAGATATTAAATGTTCTTGTTGGATGAAACACTTCCACCGCCAGCGTTTTCTGGCCAAAACCACTGCGCCCCTGCAGCTGTGAAACCACCACACTGGCACTGCATGGAAACTCATTAAATCATCAGACCAGAGGAATGCACAGAGGTGGGGGGAAGAAGAGGAGAAGAAGATGTCATTTCCAAAGAGTGAGTAAGTTTTTTTTACAGGGAGGTCTCGCAAGAAGTCCATAATATGATGGTAAACTGAGAGTTGGGAACTGCCCCCCCACGTTAAGTAGTCGATGGTGGAAAGGTTCTTCCCATTTGGAGAGAGGCTTTTTCCCTCGCAGGACATCAGCTGGCGGAGCTTCCAGGAGCCACACAGAGAAGACACGGCTCCAGCCGCACTCATTTTTCCAGAGGGGGAGGCTTTTAGTCACAGGCTGCGCTCAAACACTGCTCTGTTCACTTTCCTGGGAGGCGGTCAAATAGGTGAGTGCATTTTTTTTTGGAGTTTTTAGTACTTTGCAAATGACCAATTTTATTATTATTATTATTATTATTATTTATTTTTATTTTATTTTTCAAAAAAAATAAAATACAAAAACACCAATACTTGATAAAATGAAGAATATCTTCCTTTTTTTTGTAATAGTCTGATGTGTGTATATAGATTAGCTAAACAGGTTGTCATTTAATATCAGTTTTCAAGTTGCGCATCGATGTTGCTTCCGAATTGAGGTGAAGTTAACAAAAATGGCATTTGTTAAAAAAATTCTGCATGGAAATAAGTGTGTTTTAGGATTTCTCAATGTGAAGTGCAGTTATTTTCTTTCTTTATTTGAGATATTTGGGTCTACCGGGGCCAGTCATACATAATAACAGTCATTCCGGCTCCTGCAGCTGCACTTTTCTTGCATGTGCACCAGGCGGGGCGCGAAGCCTGCGGGAAAAGCATAGTAGAGTGGAGTTCAACTTATTCAACACTGTGGGAGAAAAAGGTCTGCATTTTAATATCAGTGTGTCTGAATCGGTGTTGAAAAATACACACAGTACATTCAGAGAGAATGAGAGGATTTTAAGGGGGAATTTCAAGATTTTTATACATTTTGTTCAAAGAAAAGTGGCTGCAGTAAACAGGTAAGGCGCTTCAATACACTTCAAATAAACCTACAAACAATCAAGTGACATATGATAATACACTTAACTTATAACCATAGATGAGACTATACTATGCACATGGAATAGTCTTTGTCAGCCCTGTGTGATAATAAATACCAACAGGTGTTAAAACAAAGTGTTCACCTCTGCTGGGTGTGTGCATCAGCCGGAGACAACAAAGGTGCAGCACTTGAGTCAAGATGCAGCTTGCAGGTTGTTTTTTTTGTTATCATGATGAAAGGCAAAGATTAAATAACACAAACGATCAGTCTGGAGTCTGGATATTTAAACATTAAGCATTTGACTCACATGTGCCCTCCGTATAGACAGTAAAATTGAACGTGTCTTTCAGCTTGATATGTGAAATCTGTGACGACACGATATGTGAATACATCAGCGGCGTAAACTCCCTGTATTTGTTTGTCTGCAGAGTGATTGATGTTCTGCTGACCCCTAAAGACCAAACATGAAGATAGGGCTGTCACTGGCCACAGCTGCCTTGTTTGCAGCCTTGTTATCCTCCATAGATGCTCAAGGTAAATGAAACCACCTGGACTCTCTAGTCTATATACATACACTCTATCACTCTTCTCTCTCTCTTACTCTGTTCCTTCCCCTCTTTAACCTTTTTTTAATCTCCACTGGTTAGTTACATTGCAGAGATTGAAAGTATTTTACCTTCATGGAAACGCCAAACTATCCGTCTATGTACTGATAACCTGAATAAAGTTGTTTATGTTTCACGTGTATGGTATTTGACTCTGTGAGCATGCCGTTTGACGTGTTTACTGACTGCTTCTTTGATGACTGTCGTGATTTTTCTCCCTCATTTATTGTTTTTATTGCCAGATTTATGAGCCAATTTCAGGCTTTGCTGTGAAGGTCCGATCCAGATGCACTTTACTCCCTCTCTTTTCGACCGTAATTCAAACAGTTTAAACTAACGTCAGATTTGACACGTATAAACACACTGGAAATTTGTGTCATTTGCTCTCGCCAGACAAATAATACAAGTATTGCATTTCAAAGAGTCGAAGTAAACTTCCCACAAATGTTTTAGCAGGGCCTGTTTCAGCTTTATTCTGTGCACTTTTTCCCAAAGCAGCAATTGGAAAATTAAGAATCCCGAACCCTGAACTGGTATTTAAGTTTATTTTATGTTATTATGCAAATGTAGGGGTTGACATAGATGCCTTTCAACCATGTAAATCTCTCTCTGCTGTGGTTTCAGAGTGATTTTAAGTCATTAAATCACATGTTCCGCAGCAGTGACAGTATATTAGTGGGAGTAAAGCACAGGGATTTAATTTGTGTATTCAGTATTTAAAAAACAAACATGTTTAAATGGAGTGAAATTATTCATTTTTAAAACGTCACATTATGGTTCCTGTCTTTTATTTAAAAACCGGGACCATAGTGGGTCATAATCGGCAGAACGTATAATAAATGGAAACTGTATGTTCTCATAAAATGATATTTACGAGCCGTAATTGCACAAGTTTACATCCAACTCTGACTTTGTTGTTATATATTACTGTTTTAGCAGTAATTAAAAACCCCTTTTTATTTCTGTGCACCAGAGCCAACAACACACTGTTAACAATCCATCAGTAGATTTGACAGAAAAATGACTCAAAGCAATTTCCTATGCAAACATTTCAGCCTGAATAATGACAAATATGGAAACATTGTATGGAAACCTTCTGATTTTTCCCACTTTGAAAGCTCCCTGGCAGGTTGTGAGGAGTCTCACGTCTATTCTCACATATCTCCGCGAACGGAATGGAAAGATGAAACACGAGACGAGCAAATTAATCCTCAGACAGCTCGAAGACAAAGAGCCTCTCTCTGGCCTTTTTTTTTTTCTCCTTTGCGGGCATACACCAAAATGCCGAGTTGCAGAAACATATGGAAAGTTAATATGTAGTAATGTTTAATGTCAGCACATGTTGTGGAATTACTTTGGCATGTGTCCTGCCCTCTTTGGGAGAGTCAGAACTCTTTCCTTTTTTTTGTCTCCGCTCCTGGCTGCAGCTCAGGCCAGGAGAGCTGGCTGGCTGAAGACGGACACTGGCCAGACTCTGGCCCTTTAAAGTGTCCTTTATTAGGAACTGATGGAACAGACATTCACATAACAATACTCACCACAAGATCCGAATAACATATCACAGGCTTGAACAAAGACACCTTTGTTTTCCCGCAAGAGCATTTTAAAAGCAGGAGGATACGGTCAGAGAAACGATAACAAACTGAAACTGTTCACACACACGCACACACACACACACACTCACACTTCCATACCCCTTACCATTTGGTGTTGGAGATGAGTACTCGCGGAGAAATCAGGGGGAACACGGTCCATCGGGGCTCCTTGAGTTGATGAGCCAGGTTGGTGATTCTCCAGTGCCGGTGTTTAAGTATTTAGTGGGCTCCTGTTTGTCATCTGCCTGTGCATTCAGTGTATCCCGAGCTTCCTCCTCCAAAGTGTATTTTACAATGATATTCTCGCCTTCCTTTGAACTCTCATCCTTCTTCACGTTGGAGCCACATGGCAAAGCTCTTTGCCATGTGTGTGTCTGTGTGTCTTTCTGCATGCCTTCTGCACAGAATGGTTTTCCTGGTCACACTGGGGATTAATCGCCCCCAAGAACTTAAGAACAAATAATGTCATCATTAAAGTCTATAAAGCTCTTAATCGTACTTCATTGCCTGCTCCTTAGTTGTTCTACTCTGAAGCTTTTTTTTAAAAATAATAAACTCACATCTATCATTGACTTTAATCACTAACAAGCAGAGGAACTAACCCTATCAACAAAACGGAAGCGTAACACTCTTAAATTCAACTTTCATGCTTCACTTTTTTTAACACTTCAGCTGCTGAAGCTGTAAGGAAAGAAAAAAGAAAGAATATCATTTTAAAATATGTTTGTCATCTCTGTCTGTGTGGTCCCAACTGTACATGGAAACTACTGTCCAGTCGATCAAAGTTGTTGAAACCAAACAACTTTCTCATGTACATGAAATGCATGATGCTGCGATCACGTGAGCTCGACACACGGCGACGCGTGGTCCTGTCACTGTGTATGTTCCTCCCCCCTGTATTTATTTGACATGTAAACCCCCCCCCCCCGAACACTCTCTTTGGAGTGACTGTTGTTCTCTCATGCCTCCCCCGTGCCTTACGCTGCCAACGAAAAAGTACACAAGAGTGTCTCCAGTGACAGATTGTGTATTCTTTTTAAAAGGTTTGCAATGGATGTGTGTGCCACTCACTCGTGCAGAGAGCCTAATAAAGTACGAGCCACCCTTTTTGTCTGCAAAAATATGTTTATATACTCCGTATATACAACATATGGTGTTCAATTTTACTTAGAGTGTTACTTACAACAAATACACGGCAACCTTGATTCCATTGTATAATCAGTAACTTCAGAACGAAGTGGGCGTTGTGTTTGGTTTTGTGTGTGTGTGTGTGTGTGATGCTGAGATCAGCGGCATCGTGAAAGCCATTGAGTTTGCGGTCAGCATGCGTCGCCACGACTGCACTCAGCATGTGTTGGATGGTTCACCTCATTGTTTGCACTCTGGTTTGGTTCAGTTTGTGTGGAGTCGTGCACACGCGAGCATACGCACGCGTGTGCCCGTGCTTGAGTTGCCCGCAACTCAAACAAACGCCATTTTGGTCCAAAATGGCTTCCCCTTGTCATGTTTTTCTACTCGTCACCCACGAAAAATGGGCGTCAGTGTCTGTCCCCAACAACGAGCAAGTCAACTTCAGTCCTGAAGTGTTTGTCGTTGGGATCAGTGTGAATGCTTGATTTCAAAAACAAAATACCGTGTCTTTCATTCTATACAACCATCTTCATACACTTTGTGTCTCTGTGGTTGTTGTGATGTAACGCCGTCTCTCTCTTCCTCGCAGTGGAACCTCCCTCAGACTTGAAATTTAAAATTCTAAATGAGAACACAGTGGAAATGTCATGGACAAGACCCTCAACAACGATTGAGGGCTTCAGAATACAAGTTGTGTCGGACGCAGGTGAGTGGGCGGAGCCAGCACTTGCAGAACCCGCCTATGCATTCACACAGTGTGCGTCCAACAGCTGATGCATTGCTTGATTTCTTCCCATAGATGAACCATCTAGAGAATTTGCTCTTGATGCCTATGCCACTACAACCTCAATTACTGACCTGACCCCAGACTTGGACTATTCAGTGTCCATTAATTCTTACTATGGGTCAGAGGAGAGCATTCCCATCTTTGGGCAACTGACCAGTGAGTACAGCATTCATACAGGGTGAATTATTTGGGGTAAAAAGAAAAAAGCACAATTTTCTATTTTGTTTTTTTTTTGTGTTTAGTTAGTTTCGAGCGAATGTAGCATAGAGATATCTGTTTGTGTGCATGTGCTGACACAAAGTGTTCATTTTCTCACCCCCCCCCCCCCCCCCCCCCCTTTTCCGCTGTGAAACGGCACACAGTGAGGGGGCAGGGTGTGGTCATTTTGTGGCACTAACTCACCCAAGTGTTTCCTGTGTTGCAGTCCAGTCCAGTAACACCAGCACAAGAGTCAGGAGGCCACAGTCAGATGCAATCAGTGAGTATGCTTTGTGTAGTGTCAACCACAATCTTGTTCCAATATTTTTTCCCAACAACAATCATTATAGTGTTTTTTTCCCCCAATGGAATAATTTGGTCCAGGCACACATTTCTACCCTGTGTCAGGGTTACCACAGGGCAAAGCAAACACGCTTCTGACGGTGACACTGAAGGCCCACGTTGGCTCTTTTAATTGAAACCACTTGGCACATGGAAAAAACAAAAAAAGGAGATGGGTTCCGTTGTGCGTCATGGAGAGGAGGGTTGTCCTTGACGTCCATGACGTGTTCACTTCACCACCTGGAAGCTAGGGCTTTCCCTTTAACTGCCAGAAGAAGGGGCACAGGTCATTAACTCTGCTGTTCCGTCTGTCCTGAACTGTTTTTTTAAAAAGTCAGTGAAGGACATTCTTACCTGTACACACCAAATGTCTGCTTTCACACCATCCTTTGCAACATTAAGGCAGGAAACTTGAAGCCGCAAATGCTTTATATGCATATGTGCAACCCTAAAAAAAATCCACCCACTTCACCCCAGCCAATTATTTCAGAGAGACTCATCTTTAAAATTTTCCAGAGAAATTCATCCATGATTTAATGCTTCACAGAGTCTGAAGGGATGAAAGTAAACCTTACTGCTCTATAAAGCCACATTTTTCGACGCTGGAACGGCTGTATAGCGGCCCACTGTTTGGCACAAGTGCATGCTGCCTTTGATGTCAGAATCCAACAAACTGTCATGGATTGGATTTTACTTAGACGGACATGAGAAGTAATGGACCCATGTAAAAATATTTTTCCAAGGCCGAGCTATTGCTGCTATACCTTAATTGGTCCATTTTTGGTTTGAACGTCAGTTTAACTTAAGAGGTTAAGGATGTGCCTATCAATGCCTTAGATCCGAGCCACACCATTTTTAAATCGCATCTATTCCTGGCTGACTGTCTCATGTCTCCTCTATCGATATCTGTCTCCAGAGTGTTCCGTCAGTGCAATAGCAGATCTGGTTTTTCTGGTGGACGGTTCCTGGAGTGTGGGCAGAGAAAACTTTAAGCACATCCGCAGCTTTATCGGCTCCCTGGCCGGGGCTTTTGACATTGGCGCCGACAAGACCCGGGTAGCTGTGGTTCAGTACAGCACAGACACGCGCACAGAGTTCCCACTCACCCGCTACAGCAGGAGAGGAGACCTGCTCCAAGCCATCAGCTCCCTGCCATACAAGGGAGGAAATACCATGACAGGTAAGGCACTAATTAAACGGAGGAAAGTTGGACAGGGATTTTGTGTGCAAACATTAAAATGTGAAAAGCCCTGCAAACACCTTAAGGCTATTTAATAGTGATGATATATGATGTAACATTTCTAAAAACTCACACACAAATACATATATTTCTGTCCGTAGGCGACGCCATAGATTACCTGTTGAATAACATCTTCACGGAGGCGGGTGGATCCAGGAAAGCTTTCCCAAAGGTAGCCATGATTATCACTGATGGAAAATCCCAGGACCCAGTGGAGGAGCATGCTAAAAGACTTAGGAACATCGGAGTGGAAATATTTGTCCTAGGTATGGTTTGTTATTCACTGTTTTCTTGAACTGTGCTCTACCATGTGAATGTCTGCCTGTCCTTGGAAAACATTTGATTTTCCACTGATTGTTCTTTATGAGATATTTGACAAAAAAAAAAAAAAAAAAGAATTCTTCAAAACTGTCAGCTGTCCTCCACATCTGTAATGCAGACGGTAAAAAAGGGAAGACAGAAAAAGCGTGTGTTCAATTTTGTTGTTGTGCTTTGCGTCGTTTTTCCCACTCAGGTATCAAAGGAGCAGATGAGGACGAGCTCAGGGAAATTGCCTCCACACCTCACAACAAACACGTGTACAATGTTCCCAACTTTGACATGATCCAAGAGGTGCAGAAAAAGATCATCAGAGAGGTGTGCTCCGGTGTTGATGACCAGCTCAGCTCTCTGGTCAGCGGCGAAGAAAGTGAGCCAATTTTTTTTTAATGCTATACCATCCATGCTTGTGTAAGAATAAAAGGCGAGATGTGGTTTCATTCTCCAACTCAACATTTCCATCTTTCCTGTGACTTTCCTCTTCTCTAGTGGTTGAGCCGGCCTCTAACCTGCAGGTCACAGAAATTGCATCAAAGTCAATGAGAGTGACATGGGATCCTTCCCTGGGTGACATTACAGGCTACAAGCTCACACTCATGCCCATGCTGCCTGGCATGAAACGCCAAGAGCTGTACATAGGGCCCACTCAGACATCCATCAATGTCCGTGACCTTTCCCCTGAGACCGAGTATGAGATCAGCTTGTTTGCTCTCAAAGGTCTGAATCCAAGTGAAGCCATCCTGGCAATGGAGAAAACCCAGCCTGTCAAGGTGACAACAGGTATGATGAATTGGTTCTGCATGGCCTTTCCAGACCTTTGGTTAGATTTGTTTGAAGGGGTCATGTAAGGCACACAATAACCTCCTTCTTGTCTTCTAGAGTGCTCCCTGGGCGTAGATGTGCAGGCTGATGTGGTGCTCCTTGTTGACGGCTCATACAGCATTGGATTACAAAACTTTGCCAAAGTGCGTGCCTTCTTGGAGGTTCTTGTCAACTCTTTTGACATTGGCCACGGCAAGGTGCAGCTTAGCTTGGTCCAGTACAGTCGCGATCCACACACCGAGTTTGCTCTCAACACCCACCACGACATCAACGCTGTCGTCAAGGCTGTGCGCACCTTCCCCTACCGCGGAGGCTCCACTAACACTGGCAGAGCCATGACCTACGTCAGGGAAAAAATCTTCATTCCTGCTCGTGGAGCGAGACTAAATGTTCCCCGCGTCATGGTCCTGATCACTGACGGAAAGTCGTCAGACTCTTTCAAGGACGCAGCCACCAGACTGAGGAATATTGATGTGGAGATCTTTGCCGTCGGTGTGAAAGACGCAGTCAGGTCCGAGTTGGAGGCCATCGCTAATCCCCCGTCAGACACTCATGTCTACGAGGTGGAGGATTTCGATGCCTTCCAGAGGATTTCCAAGGAGCTGACTCAGTCCATCTGTCTGAGGATTGAACAGGAACTTCTCAATATTATGAAGAAAAGTAAGTCAGAGAGACAAGTTCCTTCTAAGCATAGCCACATAATATTCAGCGAATGGCATCTGCATAACTGCCCGTCTGCAAAGTATTGAAGTATCATCATGCTGGTTCCTACTGATTGTCTGTTGGTGGAAAAAAGCCAATGCAATCAAGAAACAGCACCGCATAAATACTTTGTAAACTGCTGTGAGGCAAGGCACGGGCACATTTGATTAACTACAGCACCACAAAACCACACACATGCTTGTTGAATGTTGGTTTATAACTTGAATATAATCACCGTAGAGTGACTCAAACATTACGGGCCATACAATGCCTTTTAATGACAAACTTTCTCTTTGTTTTCAGGTCTGCTTCCACCCAGAGACTTGGGGTTCTCCGAAATTACCTCGAGAAGCTTCCGTACCACATGGGTGCACCCTACTACCCAAGTCCTGTCTTACCTGGTGCGTTTCCGTAAAGCTGAGGACATCACCGGAGACTACATCACCATGGCGGTGCCGGCTGAGACCACCACAGTCATTCTGCCCCACCTTTATCCCCTCACTGCCTATGAAGTCAATGTCTTTGCTCAGTATGACAGAGGAGACAGTTTCCCTTTGAGTGGTGAAGAAACCACCCTTGAAGGTAAGGTAACCTTTATTTGTTTAGTTTTTTGACGCAATACAACTTAAGTAATTAACAATGACAATAAGTAGCATCTGTATATTTTTTTTCTCCCCCTTTTCAGAGCAAGGAACGGTACGGAACCTACATGTAACAGAGGAGACCGTTGACAGTTTCAGGGTGTCTTGGGAATCTGCACCGGGTTCGGTGATAAGATATCACCTGTCCTACTTTCCAAAAGGCGATGCTGGAAACATTCTGCAGGCACAGACGGTTGGACCAGAAACCACCATAGTCCTCCAGGGGCTTTCCTCCATTACTACCTACTCTGTGTCTGTGTCTGCTGAGTATGTCACCGGCTTAGGGGATAAGATGCAGACCACTGGAACCACCAAGGAAGGTGAGTCAGAAAAACTACTGTGACTACTGTCAAAACTACAGTCAGTGTGAATCTTGAGTGTTTCTGATGCATTCTTTTTTGTTTATTTCCCGTCAGTCCGTGGCTCCCCCCGTGATCTCCGTGTCTTTAACGAGACAATATCCACAATGAAAGTGTCATGGCAGGCCGCTCCAGGAAATGTGCTCCAGTACCGCATCGCCTTCAAACCTGCCGAGGGCGGCGACAGGAAAGAGATCTCTGTCAAAGGAGATACTACCCAGGCCGTGCTGAAGAATCTCCAACCAGCCACTGAATATGAGCTGTTTGTCAGCGCTCGCTACACCTCTGGTCTGGGAGATCCTCTTCTGGGCACTGGAACCACCTTAGAAGGTAAGAGACAATGCTAAATGATTTGATCCAGAAGGTGCGCAAATGCACAGACACCCAGATAAAATAAACACTGTGTCGTGCTTCCAAATACTCCTTATTTGAACAGGTGACCTTTCAGGCCCAAAGAAGAAGTTCTTGTATCCAGAATGTCACCTGGTCAGTAATAGTGTGACAGTGTTTTATTTTATTTTTTGTCGGAGGTTAGTTTTACCCTACTGATGATGTGGTGTTGTGATAGAATTCTTGCTGAAATTCAGCTTCTTTGTTCGTGGCAAGAAACCTCAGCTATTCAGACAAACTTTCCCCAAGTTCTTATGTGATATTAGTATCTGGTATTTCTGACATGTGACCACATTATAGTTCAGGTATAGTTCCGTATATGGGCCATAGTGGGAAGGGGGAAGACAGGAATGAGGCATTGGATGTCATTTCTTGGCAGCGAGTGAAACTTGGGGTGACTCTGCCACCCATAGAAGGAGGGGGAGGAAGGTGAGGAGGAAATGGTGAGGAAGTGCTTGTAAAATTAGAAAACCAGTGGAATGACTTGGAAAAGACTTTCATACTGTATATCTGCCCGCTTGTGTTTACCTTGGTCTGTATGGGACTTTATGATTTGTAGGTTTACACTGCTTTATATGACTTATTATGTGAAAGGTTACACCTTATAATGGACATCAGATACTGTATTAACCTGCCTGTAAATATTGTTTAACTTCACTTGTGGCTGCAAAACCTGTAAATTTTATATATATATACACATATATATACACATATATATATACACTTGCAGAGGTCAAAATTTGCAGTATATAGAACAACACACTGCAGTCCATTGATTGGTCAACAGAATGATCACAGTTATTTATCACTTTTAACAATGAATTATTGCCATTTTCTTTGTCTTTGTTGAATGTATTGTTGGGGCTGTTGAATGTATTGTTGGGGGTATGATGTCACGCATATGAACGCAGCTATTGCCGTAACACCCCGTGGTGGAAATGCAATCCAGATCAGGGCTTATTGTTCCAATCTGTACCAATGGTGGACTGAACAGCACTGTACAACCTGGTGGAAACGGAGCTTTGGAGTGAAGTGTTTTGCCATGTTACTTCATCAGGGTCATCCAAGTCAAGCGTTTCAGCTTGTGGCCCTCGTCCTGGTCCTAATGACCCTGATGAAAACCAGCCATGAAAAACACATGGTTCCATAATACTGCATGTTTTTTTAACTCTTAAGTCCCCCCCCAACCCCTTCCCCATGCCCTTAGGAGTAAGGGAGGTCTCTACAATAAATTGCCTCTAATGTTGTCAGACAAGGACCACTGGTCTGGTTAAACTCTGGATGAAAATACAGAGAGAACAAACGAGGCTTGGAGGATGTCACTTTTTCTACTTTCTTAGTGTAAAAAATCAGTTAGAGTTAGAGTATTTTTACTGAACTTTTTTTGGGGGCTCAGCTGAAAACTGCTCAGTTACAGTCTTTAATTGCTCAGCTGACCTGCAGACACATTAAAGATTCATCACAATCAGCCGCAATAGTGAACGTCTTGTTCCTGGATGTTGCTCCCTGACTCTCTTGGCGGGAGAGAGATCATCAGTGTGTTCCTATTTAACAATGATTTATTGCACACCACACAGCCCTGTGCACTAAGTTGAGCAAAGGGACTTTAGAAATGAGCGAATTTTAAATATTTAATTCACAACCAGTACCAGCACATTTTTGTTTACACGTTGGTATAAGAATCGGAAAGAAAGACGTTTTTCTTTGCTGCGTTTTAGCTCTTTTTTTTTTTCCCCTCCTCTCGGGTTCCCACGTTGACCAAAAGGCTTGTTTTTGATTATATAGTGAGTTTCCACTGGTCAAATCTGTGCTGTCATCAGCCACACGCCCCCGCAGGAAAGAAGCTCTGTGACAAAGCACTTTGTTTAGCCAGCGCTAACAAGCTGCCATGACGTCGGCATACTTCAACATTGATCTCATTGTTTTACGTGCCATTCATTTTGAGCGTCCCCCTCTCTGTGAAGTCCATGTGGGCGAGGAGACTGTGTCGCTCACACAAAGCTGTCCCTTGTGGCCAGCGATGGACGGTAGCCAACACAGAAGCCTTGAGTGGGAGACAGAGTTAAAACATCCTGAAATGACTCAGGAGGAGGACAGAGGAGGTGTCTCGGGGAATGCTTAGATGAACGTCTCAAATGTGGACCGTATACACTAACACAGGCGAATTATTTACTTATGAAGGAGGGATTTCATCCAACATGTGGAAGATGTTACCTAAGAGGACCTCGAGAGCTGTGTGAGCTGTCCGTCTGGTGTCATGGAGAGCCGTCTGTTTGTCTTCCTCAAGGGTGGGGCGAGGGACAGGCAGAGGCAGAGAGAGAGAGAAGAATGAGGATGAATAGAAAACAAAGTATTTAAAAATGCCTCAGGGTGCCTTGGCCAATAAACAGCCCAGCCCATAAACTGGGAGATCACATGTTCAACCCCCAAGGAGCCATTGTACTCATTTCTCCAATAACTCATTACGTAAATTGCACCGCAGCAAGCACAACACCAGGTGAATCTGAGACATCTTGATTTGATTTCCTCCTCAAACTGATGCTCTTGCAGACTTGCAGTTATATCGAGCCGTGCCAAGCCTCCTTTGGCGCCGCTGCCAGTTTTCCCTCCACCACTCTGAAGGTCCTTTGAGGTAGAGATGGGCACAATCATTGGCTCTTAGACACAGGAGCTTTCATTTTTGCGGCTCAGACGTACAGTGTGGGTTGATCAAGCAAGAACCTCAGTGAGAGTGAACAGGTGCTGAAATGACACAAATAATTACCCTTTCAATGCCAAGGTGGGGCATAAATAAATATACCGACTTCATTAAATCATGCAATTAGGCGCAGATACCGCTCTGCACGCTGGCACCGATGCTTTTATTTAACAAGTGCAGTCTTTCAAATTTTCAAGCTGCAGGCGCCTTCGGCTGCAGATAAGAAGGTATGTCAGCACACGCTCTGCAGTAAATCTCCCAAATGATTTTCACTTGTGTCAAGTGTGGTTTTCTAGAGAGAGAGAGAGAGAGAGAGAGAGTGGTGAAGCCTCGTGTTAATTAGTGATCTGGCTGTGTTCAAAGTCTTAATTTGAGAGTAGCCTTCTCCTTGAAGGGTGGAATGCAGTTTGGGCGGGGTGGAGGGGCGATAATAGCAAAAAAGGGATGCCGTTAGATATAATCACACTGTGAGGTAACCCGTTTTAATTAAAAAACTCACAATTAAATCATTGGTATTGTGTAAACTCATATACTGCAAAGCAAGTTAAAACGTTTGCTAAAAAGGTCTGCGGACCACATGCTCGGTGTGTGCGCGCCGTGCGTCTTTGTGTGGCCCCCGTCTTTGAAAAGGAAGCCGCTGTCTGCAGAAGCAATTTTCTGCTGATCTATTTTGCACTTGGCTCACGCACAGCTGTAGAAGTCAGTCAAGTTCATTCTTCTCTGCTGGCAATTATGAACGTTTTTGCTGGAATAAACTGCTCTTAATGGTCCTTTTAAAATCTGGAACTTTTCATTCGTTTGCAGTCACGACCATTACTCTTCCTCTGAAGGTGTGGATCTGTGTGTGCTGCTGTTATTTTTGCTCCTTTTTCCAGTTTCCATTTCATCTCTCATGGCTCGACGCTGAGAGAGATTTGTGGGGTGACAGATACATTTCCAAGCGATTATGCGTCGGACTAGCGGTAGATTTCCGCTGCATCTTATTCTCTGCAACTGGCTGGTGTATGAAATCTAAGTTGGTGAGGCCTGATGAATGAAGTTTGACACGGACCACCCAGCAGCTCAGCTGCGCTCTGCCTGTAATTATTTTGTCATTAGATGCTGGCATGTCGGGGCTTAAGGGCTTAAATGAGGATCAGCATCACAGAGGCTGTGCTGCAGCCTATCTTCCTGTGGTGGATGAAGCTCATCTGTGCGGTGGAGTGGAGAGCGGCGAGTCCATCTCAGCCGACCCGACCCATCCCTCCTTGTGTGCCGGGCTTCTTTTATGAAGGCCTCTCAGAAAAAGTGAGCGAAGGAGAGAGAAAATGAGAGAGCGCACCATCTGCAATTGTAGCAAACACACTTACGCGGATCTGGTTTCTTCTGTTTCGATGGAAAATTAAAGTGCTGCCAGGAGAGGCACTGAGGATATGTGAACTGTGATTAGTTTTGCAGAGATTTTTCCACCAGTCTGTGATTATGAAGAGAGAAAACTCCGGATCCTGAGGGGTTAAAGCGGAGACAGATGAGTGATTGTTGGAGGTTTATTGTTTGGGTTGTTCCCTCACTTCCTCTTTCCTCCGTATATCTGCATTAAAAATCAGCACCACCTGGGCAATGAGATATTATCATAGATTAGTGGTAACACCACCGTCTTAGGTGGATTCTTATTCATCACAGGAAAGCAAAACAAAGAAAATCCTGATAAACTGTTGAGGCAAACAGAAGTACATCTGCAGTGCTGACCTCAGTTTTCTATTTCTAATCTCCATAAAGCCCCTGTGTTGTTGTTGCTGTTATTACTCTGTTCATTTAGTTTTCCCTCCTCATTGATCCACAGAGCTTGGTTCGCCCAGAGACTTGGTGACCAGTGACGTCACGGACACCAGTTTCGCTGCGTCCTGGACGGCGGCCCCTGGTAACGTCCGTCAGTACCGGATCAGGTGGAAGTCTCTGTTCACCGAGGAGGCCGGCGAGAAGACGATACAGGGAGACACCACTACCACGGTCCTGGAGGGTCTCACCCCAGAAACACGCTATCAGGTGTCTGTGTTTGCTGGCTATGGCCGTGGAGAGGGCCAGCCACTGGTCGGGGAGGAAACCACAGATGGTATGCTACTTTAAAACTCCTCCACTATAAACTAAACCCCACACTTTTTTTTTCTTTCCTCACATTCTATGTCTGCTCTTTTTGTCTTGTTCCGTGAGCTCCTCCTCCTCTCTTGTTCCCCCCTTTTTTAAGACTAAGAATTTTAATTTTAAGTTTCTGGACGTCTCAGTTTGGGGTTACCCAGAAGTTGTGGGTACTTTCTTATCGTAGACATTTCTCATGAGTTGTTTAGATCACAGGGGATTTAGAAACTCTCCCCTGGTCTGGTCATTCTGTTTGGCTGCTGGCGTTCACCTCATTCATGCGTGAACATCTCTGAAATTGCACGTGTGAACAAAAGGTGATGTCATGTCCAAGCACACCTGTGCCCTGTTTTCATAGGAGATGCGGGACAGACTGTCTCTCGCCTTTGTCCCTTGTTAGACTATACTCACGCTCGGATGAGAAAAGCACATTGAGCGGAAACTCCCGACATTTTGGAAGGGCATTTGTCCACCAGTGAAATGGAATTTGGTCAAGGAAAAATATTCCCACCCGTCATTTTTAGTTTATTGGTTTTGGCAAGCAAGGAAGGTGTTGTACACACCACGCACAACCCTAAGGCGACTTCGGAGACTTTGGCTAATTCCTTCCTTCACTTTGAGCCGGCTATCTGTTGCTCTCTTCTTTTGCACTTTATACGAGTCGCAGGTCTCTGTGGGGCGAAACTACGCACAGCAGCGTTGGCCGCGCTGCCTTTTTCCGTTCATAAAAATTCAACACTTGAGAATATTTCTCTCAAAAAACAGCCACTATGGGATGCACGATGGAAAAATGAAAACTATGGGTTTGCTCAAACTCATATGACATCTAAATCTGGCTCCCAAACCCACCAACCAAACACAATCAATCATGTAAATTTGAGCCTGTTGAATGTATCCTTCTGAAAATCAGAAATATTGGAGTGGGTTTGTATTCACACGCATGTGGAAACTGAGCAGATATCCACATGAAAGACTCGGAGGTAGCCAAGCGTGTTAATGTTTAGTTTACTTACCAGCAGGAAAGCCGCGCTGCTTATATTTCCAAACGTATATTTGGAAACATAGGTGGTTAAGCACACATTTAGTGCAGATTTTCTCATCTGAACATTCTCATTCCCCCTCCTCGTCCTCACAGTCTCCGCCGCTGGCAGAGCGATTGTAGTCACAGAGGAAACGGAGAAGACCATGAAAGTGACATGGCAAGCGGCGCCTGGAAATGTGCTCAACTACCGCGTCACGTACAAGCCCCAGGTCGGAGGGCGGCAGCTAGCGGCGAAGGTTCCCGGAGGCACGACGACCACAGTGCTGCGACGCCTCACTCCCATCACCACCTACGACATCGTTGTCATGCCAGTGTACCGCTTTGGGGAGGGCAGAGCAAGGCAAGGAGACGGAACAACACGTACGTTTGTCTCAACGCAACCGTAAATGTTCAAAATGTGTTTGTGCCCCATTTAAGTCAGTCTACATTATGCTTTTCTCCTGTTCTTCTCCTTTCTCCAGTGTCACCGTACAAAGCTCCCAGGAACCTGCAAACGTCTGAGCCTGCAAAGACCAGCTTCCGTGTAACGTGGGACCACGCTCCTGGTGATGTCAGGGGCTACAAAGTCACTTTCCACCCTGTAGGGGAAGACATTGACCTGGGTGAACTTCTCGTTGGCCCCTATGACAATACGGTGGTGCTAGAGGAGCTCAGGTGTGCCCTTCATTTTTATTCTTATTATGAAATAAGATTCTAAAGTATGACGATCCCGAGAATAATAAAAAAAAACATTCTTTTTCTTGTCCATAGAGCTGGTACCAAATACTCAGTGAATGTATCCGGCGTGTTTGAGGGAGGAGAGAGTATGCCTTTAGCTGGCGAGGAGAAAACCACACTTAGTGATGAACCTGAGCCTCCCCCCTATAACCCAACAGGTAAAGTTGTACAACTTATATTTCTTTGGATAAATCACTAAAGGAATAATAACCAGAACATAAATAATTGCATGTTTGCATAGGACAACACATGTTATAGCCATGCCCAATTAACGCTATAGAGCTTCCTTTAAAGACAATTGTCTCACAGAATAACAAATGTAATGGCAGTTCCACCTGTCTGCTTCTCTGGCGCGTTTTTCGTTGTGTCACTCTGGGCTTCCGCTTTTTCTTTCCAGTCCCGACAGCAGCCAGAGAAGCCGAGCCATATGAATATAATATGTGTGCAGTAATAACATTTTTACTACCTTCTTAGTCAGAGTGGGACAGGCGGCAGCGAATGAGAGAGGGAGGAAAAAAATGGTTGTGTTTGCCGGGAGGATCTGGAAAAGGAAGGGCAAGCTGACCACTCTCGTAGGGACATTCACATGAAGTCGTAGCATGTCCAGGCTCTCTTTTAGAATGTTATGTAGTGTTGTTTGCAGCTTTTTTATCTGCTTATGTGATGACGTATCACATCCATGAAAAGATGTCCATTTTCATAGGTGTAGATGTAGTTTTAAGTGTCAAGTGGTGGATAAGAATGAAAAATGGGACTGGGCCTTAGTGACAACCCGTCTCAAAGCCTTAGTCATTTTGCTTAAAATTATCATACCTTTGTATAATTGATACCTTTTTTCTTTTCATCCTCGCAGTTTCTGTCTCTCCTCTCTCTGCGCAAATTGATCTGTAAATCAAAATCCATAACCTGTTTGTATTTGCAGACAGCCGCAGTTAGTGCAACACCTGCGTGTGTCCCCCTGTTGCACATCTGCAGAGTTCTTTCAGGTGCCAGGGATCAGATACCTTCCTTGTCATCACACAGCTGTGTGGGGGAAAACATGATTCAAGGAGGCCTTTGATATGTCACGGGCCCACGAAGAGCATATACTCCCGATTTGCCCTCTGGGACTCGCTCATGGATCCAGAGAGATATACTGCCTTGACATGCCACAGGACGAGAAGATAACAGTCATAACGCCTGACAAGAATTTTGTTTTGGAAGGAGAAAAGTAGATCATGATGCTTTACTGCTTATTTGTGGAGATGTTTGTGTCGAACTGTGGACATTGTTTTCATGTTCTCTCTGGAATGTTGTGTCTCAAACGTTTCTTTCTCTCTTTCCTTTTTACATTTCTTTGAACACCTTCACATTTGACCATTTTACTCGAGAAACACAGCATTTTTCGTACAGGACGGTTGAACCGCTGTCGCGTTTGAAACGCACGCGCCTCCGTCACATTATGACACATCAAACTTCCTGTCCTCTCAGATGTGAAGTGTAAGACCAACGCACAAGCTGACATTGTGCTGCTGGTGGACGGCTCGTGGAGTATCGGACGTCTGAACTTCAAGACCATCCGTGCCTTCATCGCCCGCATGGTGGGAGTGTTTGACATCAGTCCTGAAAGGGTCCAAATTGGTAGGTTTAACTGATGAGCTCTTTATTACTAATCAAAACAGAAATGGTGCTTTTTCAGCCGGTCTAACAGGCGTTGTGTCTACAGGTCTCGCTCAGTACAGTGGAGACCCCAAGACTGAATGGCACTTAGATGCCCATAGAACCCGAGAGTCGCTCCTGGAAGCCGTGTCTAACCTGCCCTACAAAGGAGGAAACACCTTGACTGGTAAAATCTCACCCCTATATGTTCACCAGTGGCAGTGCTGCTACTACATGCGGATTTAATAATTTATCCATTTGAGCTCTGCTCAGATTCATCATCAATCTGTGTCATTGCAGGTCTGGCTTTGAACTACATCCTCCAGAACAACTTCAAAGAGAACGTGGGTATGCGACCCAATGCTCGGAGGATCGGCGTCTTGATCACTGACGGCAAATCCCAGGACGATGTCAATGTCAACTCTCAGAGCTTGCGCGATATGGGCATCGAGCTGTATGCCATCGGTAAAGGGCATTCCCTCTCTTTGATGTTTAAAAGATTGTATCGAGCCCCTGATGAGTTTTGATATAATGTAATCCTCGTTTTTAGGTGTGAAGAACGCTGATGAGAACGAGTTGAGGTCCATCGCTTCCGATCCGGATGATATTCACATGTACAACGTGGCGGACTTCTCGTTCCTGTACGACATCGTGGACAGGCTGACCGACAACCTCTGTAACAGTGTCAAGGGACCAGGTATGGATGAGTTCAGGCCAAAATGGAAGGCACACATGCTAATCTGCTAACTTCACACTGCATAGCTGAAGTGCTCCACTCCCAGACGAGTATTTGAATAAAGCATCCCAGACCCACAGACAGTTAAATGTGTGGCCCGCCAAAGAAAGCAAAGATCTAGCCAAGCTCTTCAAAATGTTTGCAGACATATTATTTTCTCCTTCTAATAATATCTAACATTCCCTCTCCCTTCATGGAATAAGGGATTGTCTGCTTCTTTGACATGATATGGAGTAAGGCCCAATAGCTCTTTGGTGTGAATAGTTGTTTTTTTAGTAATTACAAGCGATAAAGGTAGAAAGATGTTGGCTCGTACTACAGCTTCTATCCCTGTGTACTCACACTAAAACAGGAGGTGGTGCACCTGATGCTCCCACTGACCTGGTGACATCGGAGGTGACGCACCACTCCTTCAGAGCCACCTGGACTGCTCCCGATGGCCCGGTGGAGAAGTACCGTGTGGAGTACATGACTGTGTCCGGACAACCACAACAGGTACAAAGCTGTAGAAAGTGTAGTATGTGCGGGTATTACTGGGAAACTCCACTCACAAAAATGTCTATTTTCAGCGTCTTGTTTGTGTTGGCGTCTCACGCTGCATGTATCGGATTACGTTACGGTCTGACGCGGCGTGAGGAAACAAACACACACAGCTCTCAGATTAGAAAGAGAAATCACTCACAGTGTCTTGGCTCGTCTGAGTCTGATTAGATGTGGTAGATGTTTGTTTTTGTCTAAGCTCCCGTTGTTTTGTCTTATGCTGAACACAGTGGATGAGGTTTTATTATTGTTCATGTTGTAGGCCATTTACGATTTCTGGTTTTAATCGGAACACTTGTTTGAAACGCCAAGTAAATATAAGGAAACTCATGAGGATATCTTGATTTGTCTGGCTAATGAAACTGAACACACTCATCTAACCAATCCCTCTGTTATTAGGTGTTTGTGGACGGCAGTGAGACCACCGTGGTCCTCCAGCAACTCAACCACCTGACAGAGTACCTGGTCAACGTCTACGCCGTGGTGGGAGAAGAGAGCAGTGAGCCTCTTAAAGGAACCGAGACCACATGTATGTCTTCTCTCTCTGGGTTTTTTTTTTGACTTACTTCTAGTTCCTCTGAATCATTTGATTTCAATAAATCCAGTGACTGGCAAGAACCTGCCAAAGATATATTATTATGTAACACAGAAATTTGTCCGTCTGGTCTGTGCCTTAATGGCTTCAGGTGTGGCCATGTTATGGTGATTTTGCTTGAAGAAACAGACTCTGAGACCCTTAAGGAAACCCAGATGAATGGCGTCGTCTGGGAACAGCGGTTTCAATTTCAAAAGGCTCGTTAGCTCCCAGACTTCAGCCTTTTCTTTTACAAAAAAAAAGCAGTTTCCGTTTCGAGTCTGCCACCATCACTAATCTCTCTGGCTCAGTTGCGTAACACAGTTTAAACGCACTTCCTGTGTGTGTGGTCTCCATGAATCAAATGTAATATATACTGTAGTCACAAGAATATAAAATGAATTCTGAAACCTCTTGCTGTTATTCGAGGTCTCCAAATTAACTAGTAAAAAACCTTTGTGTGTATGTGCTAATTTTGACATCATTGCATGGTTCCCTAGTGCCCCTGAGCGCTGTGAGGAGGATGGACATTTACGATGAACAGGTCACCACTATGCGGGTGAGATGGGAGGAGGCACCGGGCGCCACGGGCTACATGCTGCTCTACAGCGCCGTCAATGCCACGGAGCCCAGCCTTGAGCAGGAGGTAAGAGCCACTCTTGAGAGCAAAAAATAAGCATGTGCAAATGTGTTTACAGTTGGAGGAAAAAAAAAAACAAACACACTGCTTTAATGCACTCAAATGCATACAACACACACAAACAACACTGATAAACACGACGAGGGACCATGTACGACCTGCTGTCAGCAGTTCCTGACAAAACACAGATGTCGCACACTGAAATACCATATTTACAAAGCTGGTAGTGTTTGCCCCACCACTCAGACAAATACAGTGGAACATTGTTAGTCTCACAAAGGAGACGTGAACCATGAGCTCACTCTGGCAAGGAAACATCGTTATGTGTTCATGAGGTGTCAAAAAACAAAAATCCAAATGTTCCCATCACCGTCACAGACCAATCCCTGTTGTCTACTAACCCTCTTGACCTCCTGTTGTTTGTTCGCAGCTCAGAGTGCGAGGAGACACCACTGACGTCCAGCTGGTGAGGCTGCTCCCCAACACGGCCTACACGCTGTCCCTGTTCGCCCTGCACGGAGAATCCGCCAGCGAACCACTGACCAAGCAGGGAGTCACTCGTACGTGGTCAATGCTTCTACTGCTCATAGACCTTCCGGTTTGAAAAGTGAAGACTAGGAAATAGCCTCCAGGACGTGACACAGCTGGGTGCAACAATAACTCAGTTTGAATGGAAAACTGAGCTTAATTATGTCTTGATTTATAACACCAGTAAACGTTTTACTGAGGAGTAAATGGTCTAAGGGTTAGGTATTTTTATAGAGTCTGTGCTACTACTACTACTAATATATGACCAGCCATTCATTCATGAATTCAAATACAATGCTGCCTTGAAAGTAACGCTCGCCCTCTGACCCTCGTTCAGTGCCTCAACCGCCCGCTGGCGAACTGAGGGTTCGCGACGTCACCCACAGCACCATGTGGCTTTACTGGGACGCCGCTCCAGGTCCTGTACGCAAATACATCGTCACCTACCAGCCTGAGGATGGAGAGCCCAAGGAGGTAATTTTCCTTTCCTCAAATGCCATTATACAGTGTATACTGTACTGTATGTAAACAGCCTGTTGGGAGGCCCATGTTTTTCCACTTTTGGTGCTTCTGCTCTTACACAACCTACTGTACACTGAATGGCTGTTTGAGCCATCAGGGATTATGGTGACAAACCTTTATAGCTTCTCTTTGACGGATCTTTCAAAGTGTTGGCTTTGACCACATAATAGAGACCGCAGCTGGTTGGGTGGACATCAGTCCTGAGAAGATGATGAAGCTATTAGAGTGTGGTTTTGTGGGGGTTTAATGGGGGGCAACAGCAATTTATCTATTGCTATTTACTGTTTCCTTAGCCAAGCAAGTGGAGGTGATCCTGAATGCTCCTTTAGTGGAAGCACATATGTAAAAGTAAGTCATGGGCTGAGAAAGAACCTTCTGCCCAAAGACCTCAAGCCCATCAAAGTGACAGTGTGTCTGTAGGACATACATGTATATGAAGCTGCATAGCTTTATGGTCCTACGAGACAAATAAGGAGACAAATGAAAAGGAAAACAATCAGACAAACATACAACAGATGTTCATGAGAACAAATCCCTTAAGTTCATTTTCTTAAGGTTGAGCAAATCAAATTTAATGGAATGGACTAAAAGAGTGTGGTGGTTCCTCTATGGTTTCCTGGTATTTGGTGAACAAACCTTAAGCTTGTTGTTTGCCGAGTATTTTATTTGTTCCCAGTTTCCCCTGGATCAAGCGCAAGTCTCTACCTTCTTGTCAAATTCTCCAATGTTCCTGGAAACACGCTGAGAAAGAAATTTAAGTTTCACAAGACTTGGCAACGTTCGTCCGAAGAAGAAAAACATATGAAGTTCACTCGCTCACGCATCTTCTACTGCTTTATTCTCCACATGAGGGTGACGGGGGTCACTTGTGCCTGTCCCAGCTCACGCAGGGCTAAAGGCGATATAGAGACAAGCAACCATCCACTGTCATACTCTCACCTACGGTCAAGTGAGAGTATCCGATTTGCCTCATCTGCATTTGGGGAAACAAATAAAGTTTATTTAAAAAAAACATATAAGAGCGCTACACATTTGCATCAATGCTTTTTGTGCATGAATAACCTCACAAGTGTTGCTAATTGTTCCACAGCTGGAAGTTGGAGGAGATGTGACCACGAAACAACTGGACAACCTGATTTCACAGACTGAGTACGCTTTGACTGTCACTCCAGTCTATGATGAGGGACCTGGACAGACAATGCTGGGAGACGCAGTCACCGGTAGGAACGAAAATTAAGATTATGATTATAATATCCTTCACCGACATCAACTAACTCCTTTACCTTTACTTTTGCCTTTTTTAGATGTGGTTCCTGCCCCGAAGAACCTGCGATTTTCTGAAGTGACCCAGACGAGCTTCAGAGCGACCTGGGAGCACGGAGCCCCTGATGTGGCCCTGTACCGCATTGGCTGGTCAAAGAAGGGAGAGGCCGACCCTCAGTTTGTAAGAGAAAAACCAGCTGTCACAGATTTTCACATTTCCGATAAATCATGCAGGTATTTCTTGACGAGTCTCACAGAGTGCTCTTTGGAAAAGATCTCAGGCAGAGGCACAGAGAGAAGATCTCATAAAAAGAACAAGTCTGCAGCACAAATCAAATTATAATAACTTTATTATGGATCTCAGGTTCCCCCCCAGGGTTAGTTTGTGTTGGAGTCGAGCAGCTTCCCTCATGCCTCTTTCTTCATCAGGCCATCCTGAACAACGACGAGACGACCCACGTCCTGGAGAACCTGGAGCCAGACACCCCCTACGACGTGTCCGTCACTGCAATTTATCCAGACGAGTCAGAGAGCGAGGATCTGATGGGCACGGAGAAAACATGTAAGAGACATAAATGACAACTCAACCAGCACAACATTTATTAACGCTGATTTGCAGAATCATTGTTGGATCTTGACCAAAGGCAAGACCAAATGTTGGACTTTCTGGAACTTTGCTGAGTGTAATGTGGCAGTAAAAGGGTTATTTTTGCCTCTATAGTGCCCAAGCAGGCTGGTGGCCCATGTAAGTATGTTTGCGGTAAAGCAAGAGGATGCTCTTACTTGATGAAAGCATGTTTTTAAATCATCGTTCTTTCAGTCATCAGCGCGGTTGTTCATTGGACAACCATCATTTCATCATCAAGCACCTTAACTCATCCACCCGCTCCATCTGACACGTCATGTTTTTTTTTTATCGTGTGTCTGTCCTTGTCTGTTTGTCCCATCCTCTCCACCATCCAACCCCCGAGGCTGTTCTCGAGTGTGTTCATACTCAAATGACACAAGTTGGGATTTTAACTGTGCATGCCCTGCAAAGCACAGGGTTTCAACCCCGTGATTTTGCAGACCGTTCCATCGCCCTTCATGTATTCATCCATCCATCTGTTCATTGCATTCATCCATGCACTCATCAGTCCATCAATGTCTGCTGTCCATCCATCCATCCATCCATCCATGGCTATTCAAGAGAATCCATTCCTGCTTCAGAAAAGACAAAACCCCACATGTGGATTTGTCTTTTCTTCTTTAAAGCCACAGTCCTTGACTCAGATTAGTGCTTCTTTCAGATTAAAATCTACTCTTTATATTTTCATGGAATATAAAATGAGACATTTTACTGCAATACAGGACGATCAGAACGTCAAGGACAGTGTCTTTAAAAAGTTACTTGCAAGGAAATCCATGGGGGGGGGGCAGTGCACTTACTACACACAAACAGATAAACATGTTGACATGGTTGTAATTGCGGTGCATGTGTTTGTGTGTGCGCGGGTTTCCTTCAGTACCCAACGCGCCTCCCACCAACCTGGTTGTGTTCAACGAAACCACCACCACTCTGAACGCCAGGTGGAATCCAGCTGCGGGCCGGGTCCAGAACTACAGGATCACTTATGTCCCCACATCTGGAGGCAGGAGCCAGACAGTAAGTCACAACAACATCTATGTGGTCTTCTCCACAAGCACGAAGAACACAAGGCAGATGTTATGTTTTTAGTATGTGTCAAACTGATTTCAGTGGGTTGGAAAGATCATAGATAAAGCTCAAAGTTAAGGTTAACTGAAAAGTCAAATTTGAAAAGTCAAATACTTGCTACTGGACTTCAGTCAAGCATTACTTGGCCAGACAATTGAGGGTAAATTCAGTTGATCGGTGGATTTTCTCTCCCCTCCAGCTTTGCCTCCAAAAAAATAAACCAAAATATGTACAGTAGCTGAAATCTACCACTGTTTTTTCAGTGTTTATTCTAAATCAAATCTCTTAACTGTGAGGGTATGGCAGCAGGGATGTGGACAAAAACCCTTTCCTCCTTTCCTGACTCTGCAGAATTTGTCCTGTCGGTCGTGAATTTCTGACCAATATGGTTTAGTCCTTTGGGATGACGGCTGGGTTTTTGGTTTTAACTTGCTGTCCGACGTTTCCTCATTGCTTCCACAAGCAGGAGACTGAGGACTGTGTTTATGCACGTGCACATGTGAGGTTACAGACTGATAGCCACACGGTTAAAGCCTGTGGAACAGCTCCTTAAATCACAGCGGAAAATATTTCTCCCCCTGCCCTGCGGGGGCATTTTATGAGTCGTGAAGAGATGGTCAAGACAGATAAACTTTTAATGCGCGATAATTTAACGACTCTGCTCGTAGACGGTGAGCATTTATGCGTTGTGACGTTCCCCCGCTCGGTTTGATCAGCTGCGGAACGGACCTCATGCACGAAACTGAAGGAAAATATGAAAGTATAGAGAAAGCATTTGTTTTTCTGTTTCCTCATTGTCAAACAATGCTGTTTTAAAAGATTTTGGGGATCCCAGGAAAAACGGGTGTGAACCGATGAAAGGTAGTGACATTGAGCGAGGTCATTCCAGACACTCGTAGGAAGTTCTCACAAAATATTTGTGCATTGATCTAATGAGATCCCCATACAGTTGTTCTACACCCTTCTAACATCTGCAGTCGCAGCTGAGAGCGCTGGCGTTGAGTTGGGTGGAAGTTACCATGCCACTACATGCCGTTTTCTTTAATTATCCAGGTTTTGCACGACATTCAGCTGAAGCTCAGCTGGTGTTATGAAGGTCATTTACTGGCCATTATTTTCCCCTGGTTTTTTTTTTTAAAGACAGGGTGGAAATTTTTCCACTTCAGCACTTGATGAAATGTAGCTGTGTTGATTGTATGGGTGATATCATACTGAAGAGTTGAAGGAAAACTGGAAGGTAACAAGATAATATTTGCCAGTCCTTCTTGGTCCACTGTCAGTATTCCACCGAGGGCAGAGGGCCCAGGGTGTTGTGTGGTGTTATTATGTGGGGGATTTTTTTTGGACACTTCTCACGCACAGGTTGCACTTTCACAAGAGAACGGGAACGTATTTCCTTCTGTCCGTCAGTGGATTGAGAAAAGCTCTGCGGCGATAAAGCAAATCCTTATCATTCACAAATCCACATGAAAACATACTTACAAGGCTTTAGAATTATTATTAGCCCCAGCCCTTAAAGCGTGAGCCAAAAGCAACGTTGTAAATTCATCACCAGTCATCACTCCTAATGACAAGACATCCGACTGTTTCCGCCATCAGCGTACAGATTTACCTTGGCCTGAGCGCCGTGTAAAAGCCTCGTCCAAAAACACTCAAAACACTCCTCTGATTTGTCGACGGTCCAGTGGTTTTCAGGTAGAAATCTTTCCACCGAGTCAGTGACATCAATTTAAGGGACATATGGAGAGTTGTCAAAAAAAAAATTATCCCACGGAAAACACACCAAATATCTTTTCCCTGTGCAGATTCTGAAGCTGCAGAATGGTTTTTGAAGAGTGATATTGTGCAGGCTTTTCTGGTTCTCTGGTTTGAGTTATTAAAAAGATAAAAAAAAGTAATTGAATTAACATTGATTCTTGATTTACTAGACCCAAGTTGGAGGGAAGAAGACCACTGTTCTGCTTCCCAAACTGACCCCTGACACTGAATACTCCATCAGCGTGGTGGCTGTCTATGCGCGAGGAGTCAGCGGCGAGCTTAACGGCCCTGGAAAGACCAGTGAGTTACTTGCTGTCCAGATCTACAGTTTTAACCAAGTTACTGAATGTTTAAGCACATTCATTGTTTTATTGTCTTACCCCAGAGCCACTGGGTGGTGTCAGGAACCTGCAGGTTACTGATCCCACCACCAGCACCCTGAGAGTCCAGTGGGAGCCTGCTGAGGGCAACGTCCGCCAGTACAGGATCTTCTATGTTCCTGAAGCTGGAGGAGAAGAGGAGATGGTACGCCGGAGAGTCGCTCTATAACCGTTGAGTTTTTGGGGAGTTATGGCTCTAAAAATAATATGCCCTTGTTGTCCCTCAATCTAGGTGCAGGTCTCAGGTAGCACTTACAACACCGTGCTGAAGAGTCTGCAGTCCGACACGGTCTACAGAGTAACCGTGGTTCCCGTCTACTCCGCCGGCGAGGGACAGCGCATGTCTGAGAACGGCAAAACATGTAAGCGCTGCATGCATTATTGTGTCTGGTGTAGGTAACGAGTACGACTTGTGGTCCCGTCCAGGGAGGATTTGATGCAGTGGTGACATCCTTGGAAGATAGATGTCAGGGTTAAGAGTAGCCCATGTAGACTTGGCAGGGAGTAACGGCAGCGGTGGGATTTTTTTTCTTCTCCTTATTCAGGAATCCATTCATGTCCGTCCAAAACGAACTTGCTGGCCTCAGTCGCTGGCTCGCTGTCGCTATGTGTCTTCAATAAGCTTCAATAATGTGGCCAGTCACATGTGATTTATTTCGCAATATCATTCAAGGCCTTTTGGATTCTGCAAGCCAAGCCAAGTTGATCAGCTGCCATCAACGCACACGGTGACCCTCACCTTGCACGTTAAGTGCAACATACAGCACAACATACTGTGAAATGACAGCTCTCAGCCCACCGTCAGCTAACGCTGAACTCCTGCAAGCAGAGGAATTATTTTTCCGTTTTCTCCCACAACTTCAAAACCGCCGACCTCTGCTGGGAATGAGTCAGCATTTTGCGGGTTGATTGCATAGGAAGGAATTCCTCGGAGTTGGCGGCATTATAATGGTGTCTCCTCTCTCCTTACCGTAATGTTGTCCATTTATAGTTTGGAATAGAGGGGTAGTGGTCAGGATAATGGGGGAGCTGCTGAATGGGGGAGGGTACGCGTTGAGTAATTGGCTCCCCTTTGGGAAAAAGAAACAGAGAGGGGAGGGTCAGAAATGAATAGAGAGCATTATATGTTTTATGGCTCTCAACTCAGTTGGCTAAGGTCATGCTCCATGCTTGCTACTGTTACCTTTATTTTCCCTTCCGCAGCAATGGTCCCCCCCATGTTTAGTGGCTTTTTCCTGGACATGTTAACCATACTTGATACAATATGTCCAGTAAATGCAACCCATGTACAGTGCTTCACTTCATCCTCGTCTTCTATCGCTCTACCGAAGAAGCCGCTCTCACCGACTGTGGGTTCAAAGCGACTTCCTTGGCAACAGACTTTCACTCTGTAAAACTTTAAAAGTACGGAAGCTTGTTTGTGTTTTTTTCCCCTGCATTTATGAGTTTATAATAGGGAGCGACACAAAGCCTCTAAACATCTGCCTCTGCGTTTTAGAAGGCAAGCTTCACACGGGGCCACACAGATGCCTCGTATATCCTTTTCATTAACCTTAAGGGCACTGACAGGAAGTGTCATGTTAATGGCTGCATTGTTAAATAATGCCTTAAACTTGGCTGGTGGGAGTATTGTTCTTATTTTATTGGAACATTCTCATGTAATCATTGGGCCGTTCCTACTCTCCTGCGAAGACCAAAGACTTAAAGAGAGTAAAAATGTGAATGTAGGAAATACTATGAGCATCTATGAGCTTAAGAAAATCTGCTTTTTGTTTTCCTCTCCCTTAATCTCATCATCTCCAAACACCCAACATCTCTGGCTCAACAGTGGAGCGCAGCCCCGTCAGGAACATCCAGGTTTTCAACCCCACGACGAACACTCTGAACGTTCGCTGGGAGGCCGCCACGGGACCGGTCCAGCAGTACCGGGTCATCTATGCACCTCTGACTGGAGCCAGACCCTCGGAGTCGGTGAGTATCCGTCCGTTGTTGCAGGAAATGATGTAAATTAGCATATTCACACAAAAACCCACAATGAAATCATACACATTAGACACACAAACACTCGGGGGAGCCATGGAGCACATGTTCCCCATTTCCAGCTGCTTATTACAGTATACCACATGTCATTAGGAATAAAAGTGCCTCATCCTGAACTATTAAAAGCAAATCAGTCCGTCAGTCAGTCATTATTCGGTTCACAAAATGGTGCGTGTGTGCATTTACTGCCAGTCGAATTCTTTTCATGAACAAACGCTTTCAAACCGAGGCAATAAAGCATTCGTTAAGGAAGAAATTTTTTAATTACAGCCCCTGCTCTGTGCATGCAACGTGGCATCTGGCACCAATGTGCCCACGTCTTTATGTGTCGAGGATCTCTGGGTTAAGAAAAGGAAGCTTTGTGTTGACTGAACGCTAAAGAGAGATGTGCACTCTGCAGAATCTGCTCACTTCACTCCAGGCCTGCAGCCGCTGACGTGCATCAGTGGTAACATGGCGTTTGTCAACACCGTCCACAATAACAGCTGCAGCGCTGTAGCTTTATCAGTGTCGAGTGTTGTCGCTCGTGTTTTTACTCGCCGACTTTACTGGACAGAGAAAAATGGGGAGCAGGATCCACATGAGATGGAAATCAAAAGTGAAATAATGTTGACAGCAAAATGAAAACACAGACAGAAGATTTACCCACCCAGCTGCCGAGCTGCTGGTCTCACACTCACATGTGGCACTCACATGTGGCTCTTCCCTTTCTGTTCAGATCTCCGGCACAAAGTGTTTATCCCTCCCCCCAGGAGGTTAGCAGCAGTCCAGAACCACGGAGGACTTCTTTTTCCTTTCTACAGCAACACAATCACAGACTCAGAGGGAATGAGGAGGAGGAGGGGGGAGGAGGTGCCTATATTACAGCTTGTGTTCTCTGTCAGACTGTGTTAAACAGTCAGACAGACGGCCCACCTCCTCACCTCATCTTCACCACCACAGCTCCAAACATCAAAGGCATATTTGGCTCTTCTTTGCACTTTTGTGCTCACAGAAACAGAAGAAAAAAGCAGGTGTTAGAAGGAGTGAACAACACAAGCAGCTATCAGAGGAGAGGGGGAACATGCTTTGTTTTTTGTTATGTTTGTTATCTCATGTCTGATTTGACTGAACTGTAGTTTACGACTTCAAGTTCATTCTACACATTTGGTGTCTCTGAGCAGGTCGTGGTACCAGGAACCTCCACCACGGCGTTGCTGGAGCAGCTTATCCCAGAGACCGAGTACAACGTCGGAGTTGTCGCCCTGTACAGCGATGGCGAAGGACCCGCAATCAGCGACGTTGGAAAGACATGTAAGAGCTTTGTGTTTAAAGACTAGACCACTTATTGTGAGATTTGTGTTTCAAAAACACCACTGGGACACAAATAGAAACAAACCCTTCTGCACTTTTCTATGATCAGTGCCCCGAAGTGGCCCAAGGAACATGCGCGTGTACGACCCCAGCACGACGACGCTCTCCGTGAGCTGGGAACACGCCGACGGTCCTGTCATGCAGTACCGCATCACCTATGCCCCAACTGTCGGAGACCCCATAGAGGAATATGTAAGCATTTGTATAAAACCCACTTAGTAGAATAGTTTTAGAAAGAAAATTTGATTCTCAACATCTCTTGTTTTTGTTTTTTTCCTCCTGCAGACAACAGTACCAGGAAACAGGAACAATGTGATCCTGCAGAACCTGGATCCAGACACGCCTTATAACATCAAGGTGACGTCGATCTATTCCGATGGACCAGGAGGAGAACTGGAGGGAGATGGACGCACAGGTACTGACTCTTCTTAGGCTACGCTCAAACCATATTGTTCAAGTCTGATACAGATTCATAACGACAAAGGTCTTGCCCTTGACTTTTATGTGATTTCAGCTGCGTTAGAAATGCCACACTCTCAGTACAGACATGCGAAAAAGAAGATTCCGATACGACCGATCTCGCTGGATATAATGTTCTAGGATCACGTACTAAAAAAGACACAAATCTGATTTAAAAATCGTAATTACCAATCAGATTTCTGTGTCCACATAGCTCAGAAATGATATCAGATCTCAGTCACAGCTATGGGAAAAAAGTGGTAATGTGAATGTAGTTACATAGTAATCCCTATGGGTCTTTTTGGAGACCATTCAAGGACGTGAAATTACACATAACAACAGACCAAATTATTAACTGCACACGCATATGGACTCACAAGAGTGCAGAAAATCTGAATCCACTGATACACTGATTAGGATCTGTAGTCACTGTAGCAAAATTGGAAGTGAAGGTTTTGGCTTTTCATGCAAGCCGAGAGCTCTAAGAGCCTTTCCCAGAGAATTAGAACGTGGCTGCGTTCCAGTGAGGGAAAACAAAAAGATCCCAAAAGAAATCCCATTAAATATATTGCTACTCCACTCTTTGAGGTGGCTCTTAAAAGAATCATTCATTCATTTTCTCTCTTCTTTTTTTTTCTCCCCCTCGATTGTCTCTAATTTAATCACCCTTTTGATCACACACACACACACACACACACGCACATGTTTTACTCATAATTCAAAAGCCGTAACAAGCTCTCATTTAGTAATTACCGCGCTGACAGAGCAGGGTAATGACTTCAGTGAAAGTCAAAGAACAACTGCAGTGAACCGAAGCCGTTTGTTGACTGCTGCCCCGTCTGTCTTCTCTCTCCCCCACAGTCGGCATGCTCGGCCCCAGGAACCTCCGTGTGTCTGATGAGTGGTACACCCGCTTCAGGGTGGCCTGGGACCCTGCACCCTCTAGGGTGTCAGGATACAAGCTTATCTATCAGCCAGAGGGTATGAACATCCTTGTGTTAGTGTTATATTTTACACATAATACTGCAATACTACTGGGATTGTAACATTATATATATCTGTGTATCCCTGTCCAGGCTCTGATGAGTCCATGGAGGCGCTCGTGGGAGACGTGACCACCCATCAGCTGCACAACCTGAAACCTGGAACCACCTACGACGTCAAGGTGTTGGCACAGTACAACACGGGCTTCAGTGAACCTTTGATTGGACAAGGCACCACATGTAAGTCGATGATGCCATTACCAGGCATCGATGTGTAAAAATTAAACAGATGTTTCTGTCACGGTCCGAGGAACAGGCAAACAAATCCGACAAGGGGTTAGGGTAATCTGAAGTCCAAGACAGGGTCAGAACAAAAGGCAATCAAGAAAATGCTGGCAGTTGAATGAAAATGGACTAGTATATATACACAGAGGGACTGCAGGTGAGGAGCTGGGCGGGGAAAACCAGGTGAGGGAAATGAGTTGATTGCATGGCATGGCGGAAAGGCGGGGTCTGAAATGTTCAGGAGAATTAGTGTCAAGACATTGACATGAATTAAAAAGAAAAGCAAAACTAAGAGTGTTAGTGTGACTACGTTACAGTTTCCATTGGTGAGTGGCAAATGGGTGTTTAATTGGATAAAAGAGTGGCGCTAATGATAGCCTTGCTCGCTTCTTTTTTAGTGTACCTGAATGTGACAGACTTGACCACCTACAAAGTCAGCTACGACTCCTTCTGCCTGCAGTGGTCCCCTCACAGAGCAGCCACCTCCTACAGGCTTAAAGTCAATCCTTTTGACCGTAAGTGCTTTATACAGTGGTCTCATGAAAATACTTACTGTATATTATACATATATATAAAATATAAGAGTTTAACTGGATTTTCTTTTTTCTCTAGCCTCCAAGAGAGGAGCTCAAGAGGTGACTGTCAGAGGCTCAGAGAGCACCTACTGTTTCGATGGCTTGACCCCTGACACCCTCTACAATGCCACGGTGTACACCCAGACACCCAACATGGAGGGACCTGGTGTGAGCGTCAAGGAGAGGACATGTAAGATAATATCCCCTCTTGCCACAGTATAGAATATCGCTTATTTTCTTCTTTTAATTTGTTGTTGTTTGTCTTTGCAGTGGTTAAACCCACAGAGAGACCAACTGAGCCTCCGACCCCACCGACCCCGGCCACAGTCCCCCCTGCACTAGATGGTGAGGAAATCCTGGACAAATAATACCCCTCATACAACCCCCAGCTGGAATTATCCTTTGCATGAACGACTTTTCTGTGCTTGTGCTGCAGTGTGCAGAGGTGCCAAAGCGGACCTGGTCTTCCTCATCGATGGTTCCTGGAGTATCGGAGACGAGAGCTTCAACAAGGTCATCCAGTTTGTCATGAGCATGACCGGGGCCTTCGATGTCATCAGCCCTAAGGGCATGCAGGTCAGTTAGTCGATTGTGTGGAGGTTTTCTCGGTTTCACACACCGTCTGATCCATTTGGATCCGTGTTTCAGAGTCGTTTTCTTTCCTTTTTGTTTGGCAACAGGCCGCGTTTGTGCAGTTCAGTGATGACGCCAAGACAGAGTTCAAACTGAACACGTACCATGATAAGGGCATCGTGCTGTCCGCTTTGCAGAACGTCCGCTACAGAGGAGGAAACACAAAGACAGGTGAGGGGAAAAAACCCTAACCCAACTCAGATTTAAGCAGACTGTGTCAGATTTGTGTGTCCGGGCATAACCAACCAATCTGCATGGTTTGCTTTGGTAACAAACTAGGCGTATCCATGTCTGTGGCATAGCTTTGAAACAGAGATGCGGGAACAATGCCTAATCTCGTTCTCCTTGAGTGTGGTTTGAATTTTCTGAAAATCAGATTGTGTGCGTTTTTCTTTTGCTGTCCAGACTTTCAAAGACCGATTGGGATCAAATCTGGATGTGCAGAAAAGTGTCCTTGAGGCCTTATTGATTGGTAACTCCTCTCCAATCCCATTTCTCCACGCAGGCATTGCCCTGAAGCACGTCTATGAGAAGGTGTTCACCTCAGACAGCGGCATGAGGAGGAACGTCCCCAAGGTTCTGGTGGTGGTCACGGACGGACGCTCCCAGGACGACGTGAAGAAGAGCGCAGAGAAACTGCAGCATGCAGGTCCGTGTGGAATTGTCTGTCATTATCATATTTATTATGGTTGGAGCTTGTACACTGCACACCCTCTCAGTGGAACTGTTAAATCTCAATTCATTTTCTCTGATTAGAGCTGAAGTGCATGGCTGATTTAATAAACTCTTGTTAATCAGCCCAGTGTTGAAACTGCCAATGGTTATTGGAGACTTAACAATAGTCTTTGTTGGTTTTCTTCCCCTCTCTTTTGTGTGTGTGTGTGTGTTTTCCCCCACAGGCTACAGCGTGTTTGTGGTCGGAGTGGCTGACGTTGACATGTCAGAGCTGAGACTTATCGGCAGTAAGCCCAGTGAGAGACATGTATTCGTGGTCGACGACTACGACGCCTTTGCCAAGATTCAGGACAACCTGATCACCTTTATCTGTGAAACGGCCACCTCCAGTAAGCCAGAAACCAACATTTATCTTAACGTTTTTACAGTTTAGTAAATGAATACACCGCAGTCCGGCTGATACTGACAGAAATTCCCACATTTCCCAACTCCTAATAACACCATGTCACGTTTCAGCTTGTCCCCTGATCTACATCAATGGATTCACCACACCTGGTAAGAATTTAAACCTCACAGTAAGACATATATGCATAAACTAATCTCTCAGCGTTTGCCAGCATTATTAAATTACTATTATGCCATACAGGGGATTCAGCATTTCTTATTTCCTTGGTCTTAAAGTGACTCATGTTTTTTGTTTTTTTTCTTCCCTCTCTCTCCAGGTTTCAGGATGCTGGAAGCTTTCAACATCACAGACCGGACGTTTGCAGCCATGAAAGGTGTGTCCATGGAGCCAGGCTCCTTCAACAGCTACATTGCCTACAGGCTGCACAAGGACTCCTTCGTGAACCAGCCCACCAAGTAAGCACTGAGTCTATACTGTGTATAATACATGAAGCGTGTGCATATTCCCAGGCTATTGAGCTCATCTCCCATGCGTGATAATAATGCCTAACCCACACTCATTATTTGTAATGGCGTTCAATAGCCTCTCCAGTGAGAGGGGTTTCCCTTGTGCCCTTTGGCGCTACGCCCAGAGTTATTCCTTCACGCTGTATGTGGAATATAAGGTGTAGAATTGAGAAGATCCTGGACCAGGATCTGCTTCCACTTCTGTCAGACTGGGAGCAAAAATCACCCTGGGCTTAAGAGCTTTGTGTCTCTTTATTAGACGACCATTTGAGTTGTTTTTCATCTGAGAATCGCCGGAGGACGCGGGGAACCTCTTCAGCATACGTATTATGTGTGTGCGTGGGCACAGCTGTTGACTTAATGCACACAAATGGAAACACTCTGAACCGCGGGCGGACAGAAAAGACTTTCAATCTGTGGTCAATTTCTGCGAGGCCAGAAGGGGAAAGTGGGACACACAGCAGTGAGATTTAATCATCCTGGTATTGATTTCTAACATGTGATGTGAAGATGATGTGACGACTTCTAATGTAACGATGTGTGTTTTCACATCAACAGGGAGATACATCCGGATGGTCTCCCCCCGTCTTACACCATCATCCTGCTCTTCCGCCTGCTGCCCGACACCATGTCGGAGCCTTTCGATATCTGGCAGATTGCAGACAAAAACAACAACCCCGAGGTTGGGCTCACCGTCAACCGTAAGTCTCCCATCACACGTTGGAAGTCGCCACTCAGAATTTTCTATAACATAACCTCTATCATTTTTAAAACGTGGTAAATACATGCAAAATAATTACGTGGATGGACCTCATCCGTCGAGGCCGCGTCTTTATCGCTCTCCTGGCTTTCCGGCACGTGTTCGGGGGTCTCATCAAGAACTCTCGACTCTTTTTCAGCTTCAAGCAAAACAATTTCATTCTACAACAAGGACACCCGAGGAGAAATCCAGAAAGCGACGTTCAACGAGGAGCAAGTCAAGCAGGTTTTCCACGGAAGCTTCCACAAGGTAAACACAAACCCCTAATTCAAACAGAGGCCGCCACCACATAGTGATATTATTAACGTTTGGCTAATATAGGACAGACTGACAAACCTGTTTGTTTTTAAATCCCTTCTTATATCCTTGGTCCGTCCGGATTACTTTCCCTCTGACACGCAGCAAACACAACGCACCTCTATCAAATCTTCTGGTTTCCTGGTCGCTGACTCTAAGTATCAGTCTGCTGTCAAACTTGTCTCTACAGCTTTTTATGATTTAACATAAAGCCTTAGAGCTTTTGTTAGACCCTGGGAAGTAAGTACGATGAATTGTTGGTTTATGGCGGTAATAAATACAGTATGTAACAGGAGCAGTTGGAGAGAGAAGCCGATACCTCGCTGACCCAGTGTAATGTGAAACCACAGAAGTCTGACCACATCGTGACCAGAGACTATCCCGTTCGTCGCCCCGGTCGTAAAAAATCTAAACCAGTCTGCTTCCCAAATGGACAGTTTCTGTTTTGGCTTCAGCTGCAGTGAAATAATTTCAAGAACAGACGCTTGTGTTTTCATATTCCAATGTCATTTCACGCTATTTCTGCACTTAATGGAAACGATTAAAATAGAACTCCCTTAGGTGGCTGGTCATCCACAGATTTAAGATCAACGGCTCCACTGACAATCTGTCAGAACCTAATCTGATTTACAATCAAATATACAATAGTGTTATTGTTTTGCGACCTCGGTGCTTCTCTTCAGCGGTTTAACCATCACATTAGGCCCCAAATGCCAAGCTTGCAACTACAATAAACATCATTTGTGTAGCATGGATTCTCATGGGGCCACAGCACGAGGTAAGAAAAGAGCCATGCAACCGAAAGCAGCAGCGAATATAAAACTTCCTGTGTTATTTTCCACCACAGTTGGGTGTAGGGAGCAGAACAATGAGAGACAGTATATTTTCATTCCAACCTGGATCGACTTTAAAAGGTTGTTCCATCACGGGAGGAACAATGGCCGGCTTCAATGGGCTGTGTGTTTTCAAGGACAGTGTGCTCCTTGTGTAGTTCACAGGTTCATTTACCCTCTAATTCTACAATAATCTAAATGAATGACCCCCTTTCAATGCAGCATGATCTTATCCTTCATCAAAGCCCCCCAACTTCCCCGATGTTACAAATTACAGGATTTTCGAATTAAAACAGTGATGAAAGAGATTTTCATTGGCTCGTAGATCAGAGGAGATTTTTCGTTGCACCCACACACATAATTGTGGGGTAACTTTGAATGAATGAATGAACGAGTGAGACCCTGGAAAATGTTGGGTCAGAACTGGATGGAGAGTGACATCACTGTTGGTCTTGTGAAGCATCTGCCTGGTCTGTGTGTGTGTGTGTGTTCTCTCGGTCTGTGGCCATAGTGGAAACTACAGTTTGACTGTACGTTGGGCGGCTAAGTCTGTGGTGCAGCAGTTGGTGATTCGTGAGCTGGTGAGTCTGCAGCGGTTTACCTAGCTGCTCATTTGCTGGTCTGCTGTGTAAGTGCCACTGCCGCCTGCTGTGGTAGTGTGTGTTTACATGTTGTCAGAGGTTTCCCAACACTTTGTCTGTGGCTGTTATAGAGTGGCCTCGGTGTGTGTGTGTGTGTGTGTGTGTTTCCATGTTTCGGTTACCTCTTAAGGACCTTTTCTGGTATAAACACTGACCTTGTCAGGACCAATAGTCCTCATGGAGACCAGAGCCTGGTCCTAATGAGGCACAATGTGGTGAGGTTAAGGTTATTGTTGTGCATTAACTGGTCATGGTTCACTTTAAGGATTTGGCTGTCCAAATAAATGGGATGCAGTGTCCTGACAGGAATAGCTGCGCCGACCTGTGTGTAAGAGAGAGAGAGAGAGAGAGAGAGTCACAAATGGCTGCAATCACAAAGTGTTAAGAAAAACAAAAGAAAATGCCATAAAGACATATGTTGACCTTCAAGTCATTGGCTAACCAAGCAGAGCTTTAACACACCTCCCTTACTGAAATACCAAAGTTTAAAGAATAGTCCAAAACTGAACATAAGTCACAAAAATAGGAAATATTTGAGAAGGTGGAGCAAGTGCAGTTTCCCCTGGAAAAGCTTCCAAATGAATTTGTAATTCCACATCATTTAGCATTAGGCGTTTTAGGATTTTGTGAAACATAGTTGGACTCTAATGGGTCAAGATTTGTCTTCACTCGTGAGGTCACTTCATAAAGAGCAACTCTGCTGCTGCTGCTGGATGAACATGTGGGGAAGCTCTCAGCGATGACTTTAGCAGATGCAGGCTACTCACTATACCCCACTGGGGAATCCCATCCCACACTGGAAGGGTGGGAGCCCGTATGGGAATGTTCCCGTTGAACAAAAAAGTCAAGAAGACATTTTTCCATGACTCACAGGGACGTGTTCAAGTTGTCATTCAAGCTCATGTCCATGTTGAAAATGGTCAGCCCTTACTGTTCCTTGGGATGTCTCGAAGTCAGTCTTTCAAACTTTCCTTTCCCCGACTCAGCAGAGAAGCTGGTGCCAGTATATGCACAGACTAATTAAGATGGAAGGGGGGTGGGGGGTGGTAGTGAATGAGGTTCTTCACAAAGCCAAAGCACTCATTGATGCTGGCTTTCACTTCTTTGTTCACACGATGTATATTTTTGCCAAAACGTCCAATGACTGCACTCTTTGTGCTCTTCACTTCTCTTTAGACGTGAAGCAGTCGTTCTTGTTCTGACGTGGACAACTGACCAACTGAAAATCCAGGAAAATTATACATGAACTACTCCAACCAGTGTCTGCTTTCTCAATCCAAAGGAGAACTGACACCGACTTATTAGCGCGTGCGTGAAATTAAGACAGAGAGGCTGAGAGGCTGCCACGACAGAGCCAAGAATAATAGGATTGAATCTGATAGAAATCATGAAACTATGTCACGTGCAGAGACGGCGACTGCCATGTGTACTTGTGTACAGAGTGAAGCCCTCTGTGTTAACAACAATCATCTGTCAACACTTTCACTGCAGAAGGTCCAGATCACTTAACAGCAACTACCATCAACTGCAGCAGTGGACACTAGAGAGCTTCTACTTTCCACTGACTGAAGTGTATTTATTGTGTTTACTTTTTGGTCAGTGAGGTAATATGTACACATGCTCATTATTTGCCCTCCCACTGTATCATCCAGTGTGTTTTTTTTGTTTTTTTGCTAAGCCCACAAGAGCATCTTAGCGAGTACATCCATGCCAGGACCCCGGGAGAAATGACACCCCTCTCTCTTTGTGGTTTACCAGCTAGTTTATTCCGTTGCCAAGGAAGTCAAATGTAATTTTGTGATTAGTTGCCAAGAACTATGGCCTAGTCTGCGGTTGGTATGGCTTTGTCGAGAGGAATGGTAGCTTGCTTTTTCCTGACATAAAGAAAGCTTGTCTAACTGATGAGCAGGGGGAAATTTGCAACTCAACGGAAAGTATGGAAAGTGTAGGACTTGTGATGGCACGCCGCAAATGATATTGTTTCAAGATGTGGTGCTGGGTGCTCTGGACAGGAAGCTTCCAGATTTTGGCACTCTGTCATTCTGTGTTGTTACACAATTGCTGACTACAGCTTTAATGTTGAAGGCTGTGGACAGGAACCGTTGTACATTTCCTTTTTTTCGTAGTCCATTTATCTGCAGGGGGATCAAACAGCAGTCGTTTGCCAAATCAGAAACCACTCAGAATCTGTAATTAGCATTGGGTCTTCAAAGACTAAACAATTCCTTGTTTCCATCCTTATGGAAAAGGATTTCTCTGATTCTTTAAAGGTCACTCGTGCGCCTTCCAAATAGTCAATGCCAAACCCAGCGCTCTCAGAAGGCTCTGCAGCAAAGTTAATGACTGTGAAGTCCTTCATGTACAGTGCCCTCTCACCATCGTCTGTCTCCTCTCTGCAGCTCCACATTACCGTCTCGCCAGAGAAAGTCAAGCTCAACGTGGATTGCCAAGAGGTGGCGGAGAAACCAATCAAGGAGGCCAACAATATCACACTCGACGGCTATGAAGTGCTTGGCAAATTGGTGAAGTCTGGAGGTGGAAGGAGGCAGTCTGCGACTGTAAGTGAAAAGACTCAAGGCTCTAAAATGCTTGGAAAAACACATTTGGATGAGCATCGTCCCGATTTTCCAAAGGATGAGCATCCAAAACTCCTTGTGCATAGATGTGTAATTAGGTTTTAACTGTCCCCAGCGACTGTTGGGTGGATGAAACCCTCCATCATACTGTTTCTCTGAAGACCTCATTGTTTTCTGTTCTCAACAATATCCATTCTCACTGGGAGTGAGAGCCATTTGTAACACCACTCAATGTTTCCCTCCTTTCTTCTCTTGTGCAGTTCCAGCTCCAGATGTTTGACATTATCTGCAGCTTAAGCTGGATCAGCCGAGACAAATGCTGCGACCTGCCTTCAACAGTAAGAACAAGTGTCTCCGCAGGACCTTTTAACACATAGGTCAACACATCGTTTACTACTGAATACAGTATGCCAGTTCTTGGAGAAAGGGGAACATTAATCTCAGCTGTTGGCGTTAGTTCAGGGCCATTACTACAGTATATACTGCATATATATGCTCTTACAGTCCACCTTTTATCTTGAATATAGTATGTGGTCACTGGGTGAAATGTGTGGCTGATAACTGGATTAATGTTTGAAAACACTGTGCCTCAGCAGAGCTGAATAGAAACCATGCATGCAGTGAAAGTGTGACTGTTGCCAGCGCGACAACACAAGTACACAAAAACAAGTGCTCTTCTTCAGATCGCGGAATAAATCATTTTTAATTGGCTACACTGCGTTAAATCCCTGATGCAGGCACATTTATCCAATTAGAAGCAATTTGCCTGCAATTTGCATTAGATATTAATACATCACATCAATGATTGCTCTGTTTTATTGTACGTTATATCAGTGTCATAGCTGATTCCATTCACATTTCATCATGAGCCACAGTTCCTCTGCTCGGTGTCTAAACTGTCTCCTCTTCTTAAATTAGAAGCGCAGTCAGAGCCGCGGTTTTGCCAGAATACTGTCACAACTTTACAAGGATTTACCTCCTGTGCTCTGTATTGGACTACTGAGACCTCTATATGTCTTTTCTCATTTCTGTCTCCGTCTTCCTTTTCAGAGAGACGAGGCCAAGTGTCCGTCCCTTCCCCACTCGTGCACATGCACACAGGACAGCATTGGCCCTCAGGGGCCCCCTGGACCTTCGGTAAAGACACCGTCCAGATACATGGACATTTTCACTTCCTCTTTTGTCTTCCC